>NC_084737.1:25518387-25553202 GCF_033978785.1 Entelurus aequoreus
TCCCTGCAGACTTTATGAGAGCCAACAAACAGAGTAAAAGATCACTTACTGTGCAAGGTCTGCTGTCATTAGGATGCCGACTGCTGGGATGTTCATATATCCCCATTTAGATACAAAATGACTCATAATCCTCACGAAGAAAAGGAGTTGGGGGGCAACGAGGAACAAGCGTCTTTTCGTGTCGTCCTCGCCAGTTTCTGGTCCTAAATGGCTGTCAAAGTGTACCAACTTCTCGGATTACCTATTCAGACTTCTTCTGTGCAGGTGAGATGCATTATTTATGATCTAAAATAAATCTTACAGGGGGAAAGGAAACGAGGAAACAGCAGACCACTTGATGACGTCAACATGGGCATACAAGCTTGTAATCACGGCGCCGCTATAAATAGTTTGTCTGCGTTGGCGTTTATAATAATAATAATATCGCCAATACTTAGTTAATATTGAAGTTACAAAATGTAAATTGAGTGTTGTTGTTTAAATGGTTATTTATTAGATGATATGGCCGAAATAGTGGAGCTCCAATTGGCTCCGCTGTAAACGGACTTTCATTTACGTTTATTTAATATTTAGAATGCATTAAAAAAATAATCCAAACTTCGTCATGTCTTTCATAATGATTGTAAATGATAGGCAAATACCCCAAAAAGTGCAGTTCCCCTTTAAAGCTTGGCAATTATATGTTTGTGAACAATGATCACTATAAATTGTAGGTCGAGCACGGTGATCAGCTATTAGTGTATTAACTCAATCATACAGGGTGAGAATGTCCATGACAATAGCCAAAAAGAGTCATAAATTATATGAACAAAATGACCAAACCTGAAGCTAAATGTGCAGCAAAATAAATGTTAGCCGTGACTTAGAGTTCTATATGTTGCCGTATGATTTCGCGTTAACAGAATCGCGGACAGAATCACAGAATTGTCAAAAAAACAGATTCTGCTATTAATTGCGGAAAGTCACGGAAATAGACTGAAATGCTGTCCACGTGCGGAGAAGAAATGTTTGTCCGGGGAAAACATGTTTACGGGGACTCTGCCCTTCACAAACACGTTGCTTGCCTGCGGGACACTGTTACTCAGAACTTGAAGTGGCCACTTCAAACTATAAATGGGTTATACTTGTATAGTGCTTTTCTACCTTCAAGGTACTCAAAGCACTTTGACACTATTTCCACAATCACACTCTGATGGCGGGAGCTGCCATGCAAGGCTCCAGCCACGACCCATCAGGAGCAAGGGTGAAGTGTCTGAAGAGGTAACACCACGGTGCTTACCGTGGTCGACCGATTCTCCAAGATGACACATTTTATTGCCTTGTCAAAGTTACCCACAGCCAAAGAGACTGCTCAGATATTGATGCAGCATGTTTTTAGAATTCATGGATTTCCCACAGACATTGTATCGGACCGGGGGCACCAATTTCTCACGGTTCTGGAGGGAGTTCTGCAAACTCATCGGAGCTACAGCCAGCCTGACATCAGGATACCACCCGGAGGCAAACGGCCAGACCGAGCGCCTCAACCAACAATTGGAAACCGGCCTCCGATGCCTCGTGTCACAGAACCCAACTATGTGGAGTTCCCAACTGGTCTGGGTGGAATACGCCCAGAACTCCTTGCCCACTTCTGCCACTGGCTTCTCCCCCTTCAAGTGTGTCTACGGCTACCAACCGCCAGTGTTCCCAGACTCGGAGCCAGAGGTTTCCATGCCCTCAGCCCACGCCCTGGTGCGCCGATGCCGCCGCATCTGGCTCGCGGCCCGACAAGTGCTCGCTCGCCAAGGAGATTGGGTCAAGAAAGCAGACGACCGAAAGCGCCGCCCATGTCAAGAAAGCAGACGACGCCCAGCACCTGATTACCGGCCAGGACAGAGAGTATGGCTATCCGCCAAAAACCTGCACCTCAAGGTCCCCTCCAAGAAATTGGCGCCAAGATTCGTGGGCCCCTTCCCCATCGCCAAGGTCATCGGTCCTGCAGCAGTATGCCTACGTCTACCCAGGTCGATCCGTGTTCACCCAACCTTTCACGTCCAGCCAAGTCAAGCCTGCCAAAGAGAACCCTGTGGTCCCAGCCACCAACCCCCCAAACCCCCCCCCCCCCCCCCCCCCCCCCCCCCCCCCCCCCCCCCCCCCCCCCCCCCCCCCCCCGCCGCTGGAAGCAGCAGATGGAGGCCTTCTGTACTGGGTCAAGAGACTGTTAGCGGTACGCAACAGAGGCCGAGGAAGACGGTTTTTGGTGGATTGGGAGGGGTACGGTCCTGAAGAAAGACAGTGGGTACCCCAACGGAACATTGATGACCCCTCCCTGATCCAGGACTTCTATAGACTCCACCCTGAGGTCCCTGGGCCGTCAGGAGTCGGCCCTAGAAGGGGGGGTTCTGTCACACCTGTGTGAAGTCTTGTCTGAGTTTCGTCTGGTTTCATGTTGTTTTGTCATTTCCTGTTTTATTTTGAAATGCTGACTCTCCCTCTCGTTTGAGATCACTTGCCCTTCCTCCTGTATCACTGGTCTGACGTCTTTCCTGATTGCCTGATTGTGCCCACCTGTGTCTCTCTCCCTCATGTGTATAAATGTCTCGTCCTCCTTCTGTCCTGTGCCAGAGTGTTTCGTATCTTCTTGTGCGTACCTCCAGCGTTCCTTTGCCACAGTCTTGTCTACAGCCATAGCCACGTTTTTTGTGTACCCTTTGATCCACGGGAGATTCTTTGTTTGTAAACTTTGTCAGGTAAGATTAGCTTCCTAGCATCGCCTCCGTTGGAGCGCTTTTTGTTGTATTTGGTAGTTTTTGTTCTTAGCCCCTTTTTCCCTCCATAGCCGGAGCGTTCTGAGTTGTTAATATTTTTGTTAGTTTAGTGGTCAGGTTAGATCCGTTTTGATAGCCTGTTTTGTTTCTCCCGTTTTGGACCCCTCCCCTTGTGAGAATAAATAACTGTTTCAGAAATCCTGCATCTGTGTTCAGAGTCCTATTTTGGCCGTGACAGTGTCTTGCTCAAGGACACAACGGACGTGACAAGGTTGGTAGAAGGTGGGGATTGAACCAGGAACCCTCAGGTTGCTGGCACGGCCACTCTCCCAACCGCGCCATGCCGTCACTATGAAACAAATTCCAAAATACAGAGCCGAACAACTCCCAGATGACTTCTACTGTAGGTGTCAGGATATGTTTTTCTACGCAAATTTGATAACTCCTCGTCGGTCAAAAAGCAATGTGAAAAACACAGAGCTACTACATGCTAATGCTATTGATTGTCTTTTGTGGACGAGACCGTTAATGCTGCGTCTTAAACATCTTCCTTGCTACGTTAATGATAAACTCCTAATGCTATAGTTTTGCCACCAGAGTTTAGAAAACAACTGATACAAATAACTGAGGCATCCATGTGTACGCTTTATTTTTGTTGTTGTTGCCATATCGCCCAGCTAGGTGCACTACTTGGCTGAAACCAGCAGAGGCTCGCTAACTTGACTGCAGCTCTGGGACATTGAGCTGTATCATTGCAGACCTTGTATGAAACAACACATTATTTGTCCCAGTACAACACTGGCATATCAATCAATTAATTGTATTTATTTTTCTATATACTGTATCATTTATGTTAAAAGTTCACAAGCACACATTTTAGCTCAAGTGATCATCCATACAAAAGTAAGTTAAAGTACCAATGATTGTCACACACACACTAGATGTAGCGAAATGTGTCCTCTGCATTTGACCCATTCCCTTGTTCACGCCCTGGGAGGTGAGGTGAGCAGTGGGCAGGGAATCATTTTTGGTGATTTAACCCCCAACTCCAACCCTTGATGCTGAGTGCCAAGCACGGAGGTAATGGGTCCCATTTTTATAGTCTTTGGTATGACTCGGCCAGGGTTTGAACTTACAACCTACCGATCTCAAGGCGGACACTCTAACCACCAGGCCACTGAGTAGTGGGGAGAATCGGAGCCAGTCTGGTCCCACCCCAGTGCCATAAGCAGCATTCCAAAAAGAAAAAAAAGAAAGAGAGAAAGTACCAACTGAATCCCACATTAGCAAGCAGATAGAGTATCCTATATAATTTAAATAATAAAGAAATAATCAACTAAGTCAGCCTTAATTTTTTGAAATACCCATTTCTAGTAAGAAGACCACCTATAAAGTGCTTGGCTTACAGGTCCATGTTTGTTCACACAATCTTTTACCTGTGGTTGGCATGGCTGCTTATACAAAAAAAGGGCTACAAACTGCTGTTAGACTTCTCCAAAATAAATTAATACAAATAAAAACTATGACTATGATGAGTTGAGGAAATCACCAACAAAGTTGAGATTCATAATTCATCGGTAGGGTTGCAGGAAACAGTGAAGCAGAAAGTACCGGGGAACAAAAAAAGATTGGGAATTCTGCATGAGCAATAGATGTGAATAAAACATGAATGAACAGAGGCTTAAGTTGAACTCAGTTCTACGCAAGAGGGGGCTGTTTTCAAACATGCAGCCAAGCATCCAGTGCAGCTGTCCGTCAGTCTGTCCCATTTGAGGCGCCTCTGTGGGCTTAGCTGCTGCCGCTCGTGCTGCTGGTGCATTATGGATGAGTGGCTATTTTAAGGCACTAGGGGAGCTGTGTTTTGATTTTTGAGTGAAGCGACATGACACCTGGCTGATGCTAAAGCCCTTCAATGCCGTGTTCGCTACCTGATGGGTTTAGACATGCAGGTGCAGCACGTGCACTCACACTGACATGAGCTGTCTTCCCTCTGAAGGGATGGGCTAAACAGACTGGGTGGATTAAAAAGAGGCGGTGAGCCAAAGTCACCAAGCAACACATCACCTTGTCACTTCTTGTCATGAGGAAGCCCAAACCTATATTGTAAGGAACTAAATTAAATTAGTAATAACTTACAGTGAAGTTTATGGAACATTTTATAAAAATGACACTGAATGAGTCATGACTCAATTTGTTCCAATGTGTGCTATTAGTCAGCACATATTTTAGCAATTGAGGAATAATATATTTAGGTACTCAATGGCCTCACAGGGTGTGAAGACCAATAGTTTGCTGCCTAAAGCCATGTCTACACTAAGTCGTTTAACCCATACTTGCCAACCCTCCCGGAATTCAGCGCCTCTCCCGATAACCTCCCGGAAGAAATTTTCTCCCGATAAACTCCCGGAATTCAGCCGGAGCTGGAGGCCACGCCCCCTCCAGCTCAATGCGGACCTGAGTGGGGACAGCGGCGACAGTCTGTTTTCACGTCCGCTTTCCCACGATATAAACAGCGTGCCTGCCCAATCACGTTATAACTGTAGAATGATCGAAGGTGAGTTCTTTGTTTCTTATGTGGGTTTATTGTTAGGCAGTTTCATTAACATCCTCCCAGCGCGGTAACAACACACAACAACAGCAGTCACGTTTTCGTCTACCGTAAAGCAGTTCGTCTGCCGTAAACAGCAATGTTGTGACACTCTTAAACAGGACAATACTGCCATCTACTGGATAGCCTCCGGAACACTGAAATTCAAGTATTTATTTTATTTATATGTATAATAAAATAAATATATATATATATATATATATATATATATATATATATATATATATATATATATATATATATATATATATATATATATATATATATGTATATATATATATATATATATATATATATATATATATATATATATATATATATATATATATATATATGTATATGTATATGTATATATATATATATGTATATATATATATATATATATATATGTATATATATATATATATATATATATATATATATATATATATATATATATATATATATATATATATATATATATATATATATATATATATATATGTATATGTATATATATATATGTATATGTATATATATATATATGTATATATATATATATATATATATGTATATATATATATATATATATATATATATATATATATATATATATATATATATATATATATATATATATATATATATATATGTATCCATCCATCCATCCATTTTCTACCGCTTATTCCCTTCGGGGTCGCGGGGGGCGCTGCAGCCTATCTCAGCTACAATCGGGCGGAAGACGGGGTACACCCTGGACAAGTCGTATATATGTATATATATATATATATATATATATATATATATATATATATATATATATATATATATATATATATATATATATATATATATATATATATATATATATATATAGCTAGAATGTATGAAAGTCAAGTATTTCATACATATATATATATATACAAAGACATGCACCTGGGGATAAGTTGAGTGGCAACTCTAAAATTGGCCCTAGTGTGTGAATGTGAGTGTGAATGTTGTCTGTCTATCTGTGTTGGCCCTGCGATGAGGTGGCGACTTGTCCAGGGTGTACCCCGCCTTCCGCCCGATTGTAGCTGAGATAGGCTCCAGCGCCCCCCGCGACCCCGAAGGGAATAAGCGGTAGAAAATGGATGGATGGATATATATATATATATATATATATATATATATATATATATATATATATATATATATATATATATATGAAATATATATGAAATACTCGAGTTGGTGAATTCTAGCTGTAAATATACTCCTCCCCTCTTAACCACGCCCCCGCCCCCAACCACACCCCCGCCCCGCCCCCCGGAATCGGAGGTGTTGCACCTTTCCTGCTTCCGGCTCCCCAGACCGTAGTCGAGGGGCGCAGGGAAGACTCCTCCAGGGCCGATGTATCTCGGGGGAAACACCCTTCACTCTACTCGGCAGTGGGTCTCCGTAGCTCCGGACTCCAGGGTGAATGATGAGTCCGGCGATTAGTTGCAACACGTAACTTTATTAATGTCTGCACACAGCCAATCCACCACAACAACTAGTCCCCGCCCGCACTCACGCTACCGCTCCCTCTCCTCTCTCTCGCCCACACACTCCCTGACGTCACTCACCTCCCATGATGTCACCAGTTAAAGGGCCACACACACACATAGACTACTCTCATAACAGAGGTCTCAAGGTTGGCAAGTATGGTTTAACCCCTTAAACGAATAATTATTTAGCCTAAGCCCCGTTTCAGCCACACTAAACCAGCGTTTAAGGTCCCCCTCCTCGGACAAATTTTTACACGGGTAAGTCAGCCGTGTAATTCTTGAATCTCCGGCACTTAGCTTTGTATGGACTCATTGATTGTTTACAAAGTGAGTTCGGAGAGGAAGTGACGCCAGAAAGACCACGCCCACACAGGAAGTGACATCAGAAAGAACACGCCACAGCCAGCTTCATAATAAAGTGGTTTCGTATCTCGGAGCTAACCACTGGAAATATTGAGGTGAGTCATCCAGACATGCCCGTGTTTCTCTTTCTTCTACATGTACAGACCCTTGTGAAAATCACAAGGCAAGGCAAGGCAAGGCAACTTTATTTGTATAGCGCTTTTCATACACAAGGCAGACTCAAAGTGCTTCACAGACAACAAAGTGAAATGAAAGAAAATAAAAGCAAAATTAAAATGCAGACAATAAAAATAAAAACAGTGCGGACGTTAAAAGTTAAAAGATTAAAAGATTTAGCTGAAAGCTAAGGTGAACATAAAAGTCTTCAGTCTAGTGACATGAATACCTTAAGAGAAAGCAATTGCAGCTATTTCAGATACAACACTTCTCAGAAGGCAAGAGAACTTTCCAATGTCCGGCCGAGTCAGCTGTGTTTCTACTTAGCAAAAAACGTTGTCCATTTGTCGGAGGAGAGACAAAGAGAATGCGAGCTCCAGTGGATGTGATAAAACAGGTAGCGTGTGCTTTGTATTACCGGGCCGTCGAATGCATTTGGACTGGCAAAGCAGACTGTATCAGTTATTGTCCGCCATGTATGTCGCGGACTCAACGTCTCGGTCCAGAGTATATAAAGTCACCAAAAAGGAATGGACAATGAAGGTGAAGGCAGAAGAGTGAGGAGTGTCCTGACCAGATATCTAGATCCTTAGATTGATTGATGTAAAATGTTCTTTATCACATTGTTTACGTGTCCAATAAAGATTTGATTAATTTATGATGGCTCAGGTGTGATTCACTACAATAGGGCCCCACAGCACAATGGATTCCAGTTAATGGAAATACCACAACACTGGAGATTGTTCAGATAAGTTAAATGTAAGAACGCGCACACAAAGCAACACTGGAGGTGACTATGACGTGTGCATTTTCCGCGCATGCGTACTAGGTTGCGGACGGAGGGTCGGGGGGTCTTAAACGGTGGCATTGTTGTCTGTGGACACGGATAAGGTTAGGTGGGATTTACCCTGGATAACCTTATTCGACTTAGTGTAAACGGGGCCTAAATGAGCTACCGAAAGAAAACTAAAATAGGGTCGCCACAAGTAGAATTAAGGATGCCAAAAGTAAAAAACAATAATAATAATATTTTTAAGATTTTGCATTACAGTAACACTTCACTTTCCAGGTGATATACTGTATGTCCTTCTATCTCCTGCAATCATGCTACACAAAACATTGACTACATTATTTGTAAGAGTTTGAGGTTTGCGCAACAGGCTTCCGTAGTTAGTCGGCATGCACACACAGTGGTGTGTGCTGCAGGAGCAGTACGAAGTGAGTGGTCAGTATTTGTTTCTACAGAGTTTACTGTAGTTAATATATTCCTGTTAGTAGAAATGCACTCGCTTATTGATGTCAATTTTATATGATAAACGTTGATACAAGTTTGCGTTTATAATTTTTGTTAGTCTGTAAATTAGTTGGTCTATTGTACATTAGCATAAAACTATAGCGGCATTAGAGCCTACATACATTCTGTATAATTGTACTGGGTTTTTTTTTCCAGTTTATGCCAAAACCGTATTGTTGATTTAACATGATTCCTGTATGTGCACTTCATGTGAGTTTTAATGTAGTTCATTTATTTAATTTTCTTTATGTGCTTATTTTTTTTTACTGTAAATGTAATGTGGAGACTATCAATAAACAACCTCAAGTTGTTTTATTCATGTCTAATTTAAAAGACTGTTTACATATTTGGCAAACTTAATTCCAACATCGTTGTGGCTTGTACAGCCCTTTGAGACACTTGTGATTTAGGGCTATATAAATAAACATTGATTGATTGATTGATTGATTCAAGGATGGCAATTTAATATATGTCATTAAACCTGGGGCGTAAACAGTGCAGCATGAGTTACATTGTAGTGTTGTAGCAACAATTGAAAACTAGAGAAAAAAATAAATAAAATACCCGCATGTGAGGACCCTTTGTGATAAAAAGAGGAAACTGACATATAAAGAGGAACAATTGTATCGGCAAAAAAAATAAGGCTAAATTTCTTGCAATTGGATGCATTTCTACACTTTATTTTACGTTAAGAAATATTCTCATCCACCAACCTATTTTGGCTGTCTTTTTGACACTTACAGTACATGTGCCATGTAATGTGTCACATAATTTTAGTTTTTTTAAAGTAGATGTTTTGGTAACATTATTAACATTGAACATGTAATGTAAAATTCTATAACATGCATGCAAAGAACTCAGAAAACGTCTCCCATTTGTCAACTATCCTATAGCCGCGCTACCTCAGATAATATACCGTATGTTCCGCACTATAAGGCGCACCGGATTATAAGGCGCACCTATGCATCCATTAGATGGAGCTGCGCTAAAGGGAATGTCAACAAAACAGTCAGATAGGTCAGTCAAACTTTATTAATAGATTACAAACTGGCGTTCTGACAACTCTGTTCACTCCCAAAATGAATAAACAGCTGTTTTATTATTTTCCCCGAGGTAAAGTCAGTGGCGTGGTGTTTTGTTTATCTTCTAAAAACAGCGAGGTATAACATGTAGTGCAACATTTATATCACATAGTGGAGGGAAACTTTTCCCTGATTCAATAAACACGTAAAAACAGTGATACTGTTATGGTAAATCAAACGTTAGTGCAATCACAATATAGTAACACTCGAAATAGTGCAGAGCAATAACAATATATCAATAACTCAATGTTGCTCAAACGTTAATGTCACACAACACAACACACAAAATAAACATGTAAAGCTCACTTTATGAAGTTATTCCTCATCCACGAATCCCTCGAATTCTTCTTCTTCAGTGTCCGAATTAAACACCATTGATTTGTTTATGTTAAATTATTTCGCTGCTGCTCTATTCCCGTGTTCTACTGCGTGACTGATCATATTAAGTTTAAACTCTGCGTCGTAAGCGTGTCTCTTAATAGGAGCCATTTTTGGATTAGAAGCGCTTCTTCTTCTACGGGGGAAAATTAAGTTGGCGGCTGCTTACCATAGAAGAATAACTTCTTCTTCTACGGGGCAAAAAATAAGTTGGCGGCTGCTTACCGTAGTTGCGAGACCTAAACTTTATGAAAATGAAGTTTAGGTTTGTTGTGGCTCAATATTGGTCCATATATAAGGCGCACCGGATTGTAAGGCACGCTGTCAGCTTTTGAGAAAATTGGAGGTTTTTTAGGTGCGCCTTATAGTGTGGAAAATACGGTACTTCCGGTGTTGTGACCTCTGTTTACATCTGTCACCTCAAAAATATACCTGCTCTAATAAATGTTCTAGAACTACAACTAGTTCAGACTTAACAGTGTTTGGATTGTAACCATCCAAATATGATTAGCAGCAAAGTAGAAAGCCGTCAACGCTGTGACTCAAAGAGCGAACGCAGACGGCCTGGAATTTAAAATATATATATATATGTTGTTGAGAATTATTTTTACACATATTTGTTTTCAAATATATGTGTAACATTTTTTTTTTAGCTTTTTTTTTAAGAAAATATATGCATCATATATGCAAAATATGATATTGACACCGACCCGGTCACGCCCCCACCACACCACTAGCTACGTCCCACCACCACAAATATATTGGCAATCTGTGGGAAAACACTGTCAATGCAAACACAGCTCCAAAGCTTCTTAACATTGTATATTGTCTTTCAAGTAGAGCTGCACCACCATATATCGTTTGAGCATTGACATTGCGATGTACGTGTGTGCAATAGTCACGTCTCAAGGTCCTGCAATATAGGAGGCAAATTGACTCAATGTGCGTGCACCTTAGAACACGTACGGGCAATTAAAAAAATATTTAAAAGACAGAAGGAGCCTATCTTACATTCATAACCAGAAAAGCCCTTCAGAGAGCCAAAAACAGAACAATTACTTAACTTTCTATTTGATTGTTTTGCACACTGGGAGGGGCACTGTAAAGGAGGCAGAGGCAGGCTTATTGGGAGGACGAAGTCTCAATAACGAATCCGCCATTACATAGTAGATCGTTTTACATGTTCAAAGAGATTGTGTAATAATACCGTCGCTGAGCATGTCCCCAAAATGAATTGACTACTTTAAGCATATGCTTAGTTTGAATGGCATCTATCAAATGTGTACAACACACAACTTATTTTGTTTTACAATCTATTAAGCAGGAAAACAAACATGTGAGCCAAGACTGAAAAAGGAAATGTCAATGTTTTATTCTTTATTCTATTATTTTCCTCTAAGTTTGCCTAATTCAAAGTCATGTACCACAAACACAACGGCATAAATTGCACACTCTATCATGCCCTGTTTAAATTGTTACCATCATAGCTCACATGGAGAAGGGGATTGAGTTGCATCATCTTTTTCTAGACCTCCTGTAGTTAGCCTACAGGAGACACACTGAAGCAAATAATGCAATCTTCTTTTCTCTAGCGGTGCTTTTCTCAGTTGGATAAAGCTCTTGTCTCTGTCTGTATTTATAGACTTTTTAACAACCTTGAACACAATTCAATCCCTGTGGCTGAATAGGAAACTGAGATGGATGTCGATATTGTTGCAGATCATCGAGCATCTATTGATCCATCTGTACGAGGGGATTTGTTTATTTGGGCAAAAGCTAAATTTACCCTTGAGTCAATGTGCACATTAGGCGGAATGACCTGTTATAGCAGTCATGTTTTATCAACATGAAGAATAGTGGTTTAGATGATTACTTTTTTAGGGATGTTCCGTTCAGGGTTTTTTGCTGCTTATTCAAATGCTTATCATCCATGAGGGAGAACGGCTCACACTTATACCGATCACATGTAATAACTGTGAATTTTTCTATTTATTTATGGTGAGTGCTATTCACAGTTTAAAGGCCTACTGAAACCCACTACTACCGACCACGCAGTCTGATAGTTTATATATCAATGATGAAATCTTAACATTGCAACACATGCCAATACGGCCGGGTTAACTTATGAAGTGCAATTTTAAATTTCCCGGGAAACTTCCGCTTGAAAACGTCTATGTATGATGACGTTTACGCGTGACGTCAATGGTTGAACCGGAAGTATTGGGACACATTGTATCCCAATACAAACAGCTCTGTTTTCATCACAAACTTCCACAGTATTCTGGACATCTGTGTTGGTGAAACTTTTGCAATTTGTTTAATGAACAATGAAGACTGCAAAGAAGAAAGCTGTAGGTGGGATCGGTGTATTAGCGGCTGGCTGCAGCAACACAACCGGGAGGACTTTGAGTTGGATAGCAGACGCGCAATCCGACGCTAGCCGCCGACCGCATCGATGATCGGGTGAAGTCTTAGGTCGCGCCGTCGATCGCTGGAACGCAGGTGAGCACGGGTGTTGATGAGCAGATGAGGGCTGGCGTAGGTGGAGCGCTAATGTTTTTATCATAGCTCTGACGAGGTCCCGTAGCTAAGTTAGCTTCAACGGCGTCGTTAGCAACAGCATTGCTAGGCTTTAACAGGCGGCACAGCATTAACCGTGTAGTTACAGGTCCAGTGTTTGGTTCGGTGTCTCCTGATAGTAGTATTGTTGATCTTCTGTCTATCCTTCCAGTCAGGGGCTTATTTCTTTTGTTTCTATCTGCATTTAAGCATGATGCTATCACGTTAGCTCCGTAGCTAAAGTGCTTCACTGATGTATTGTCGTGGAGATAAAAGTCACTGTGAATGTCCATTTCGCGTCCTCGACTCTCATTTTCAAGAGGATATAGTATCCGAGGTGGTTTAAAATACAAATCCGTGATCCACAATAGAAAAAGGAGAAAGTGTGGAATCCAAAGAACCCTTGTACCTAAGTTACGGTCAGAGCGAAAAAGATACGTCCTGCACTGCACTCTAGTCCTTCACTCTCACGTTCCTCATCCACGAATCTTTCATCCTGGCTCAAATTAATGGGGTAATCGTCGCTTTCTCGGTTCGAATCGCTCTCGCTGCTGGTGTAAACAATGGGGAAATGTGAGGAGCCCTTCAACCTGCGACGTCACGCTACTTCCGGTACAGGCAAGGCTTTTTTTTATCAGCGACCAAAAGTTGCAAACTTTATCGTCGATGTTCTCTACTAAATCCTTTCAGCAAAAATATGGCAATATCGCAAAATGATCAAGTATGACACATAGAATGGATCTGCTATTCCCGTTTAAATAAAAAAAACTTCATTTCAGTAGGCCTTTAACAATATCAACACAATATTTAAACTACTTAGACATACAATTTTATTGCATACAATTGTTTGAGCAACAGTCAATAGTACACAATAACTAAACAAAAACAAAAACTATTATCTACTACTCATTGAAATCCTTTGATTCTTGCCCCCAAAGTCCTCCTGTGTCCAGGGAATAATTTCCTAAGTTTGTAAAAACCCTCCATCCATCCATTTTCTACCGCTTATCCCTTTCGGGGTCACAGGGGGTGCTGGAGCCTATCTCAGCTGCATTAGGGCGGTAGGCGGGGTACACCCTGGACAAGTCGCCACCTCATCGCAGGGCCAACACAGATAGACAGACAACATTCACACACTAGGGCCAAATTTAGTGTTGCCAATCAGCCTATCCCCAGGTGCATGTCTTTGGAGGTGGGAGGAAGCCGGAGTACCCGGAGGGAACCCACGCAGTCACGGGGAGAACATGCAAACTCCACACAGAAAGATCCTGAGCGCAGAATCGAACCCAGGACCTTCGAATTGTGAGGCAGATGCACTAACCCATTAACAAAAAAAAGATTTTTAGAAAATAAAAGTATCGACCAAATCACTCTCGTATGGATCATATACTAATACTGCCCTTGGTAGTCAAGCCACCAATTTATGGATTGATTCAACCTTTTCTTATGGCTGCTACAATGCTGACACACCAACAGATGTTGTTATATTATCCTCTCTGTCGTCTAGATTTTTTATTAATTTACTCGTTCATTTTCAGTTAATAGCTGCTTACTTTCTGCTTTAACCCGCTTTCATCTACACTTCTTAAACTTTTCTAAACACTTATTTTTGGTGTTGTTTGACCCTGTCTTAACAATTACCTAAACTATTATCATGCCTGCTCGGGTCTTGCTCTCGGTGTGTAACATGTTTAGCTGCATGCTTCGGTATTAGCTGTAAAAGCTAACTACGGCGAGAGATAAGCTAGCTTCTATGACAACACAAAACGCGTTTGAGCTTGTAATGCACAACACAATGTGATAAGACACTAATCCGTACTGACTAAAAAAAACATGAACATATTACAGTATCTGTAAAGTATTTCATGTATTGTTTGTACACAGCTAGCCAGACAGTGTATGCTGTCTATCATGGTCAATATAAAGTGTGACTCTTGTCTCTTTGGTCCAGCATGCCATTTATGTCGAAATAGCTTGTCTCCAAATTCCACATTTGCAGCTTCAAGTCGCTTTCACCTCACTCTATCGGCTTCCATATGCTCCAACGTTTCACTCTCTTCTTCGTTCTCACCTCGAGAAGCAACAATTCATCTTCCGTTCATTCAGGTTAAAAAAGATAAGGTTGTGAATCCTCATTTGTGCAATGATAGTCGTCTTCGTTGTTTGCTACCAAGTGTGTCGTGATTAGAATACACACAAGTTTTTTGTATCCGGAAGTAGGAACACACAGTTGTTGCTAAAAGTCGGAAGGGCTTTGCTATACAAACGGTCATCAATGTGCGGAGGAAGTCGGTCCTGTATTGATGAAAATTATCAAAAAACGGTAAATATTAAACATATGTTTTGTTGTTATGAACGTGTCTGTTACTACATTATATGTATATTTGCAGTGTGTATACAAAACATTGATGGAGGGTTTTCAATTTGTCTTAGAGGGCTTTGTAGTCTACAACGGTGACTCCCATTGCTGCAATTTTCAAGCGTTTTTTATCATCTTTAAAATCCTCTCTCATAATGATTGTGAACCATAAGCAAAATTCCAAAAAGTGCAGTTCCCCTTTAAGTTAAATTCTAAATATTTACCAGTGGACTATCTGAGTCAGGACACTTGGGTTTTTTGCATATCAGTGTTTGAATGGTAAATACAAATAACTACCTACCACCTGTTTGTTGAGTCGTTAATTGAAAATGTATTTGCAATCAGAGGTGTTATAATGTTGCAAATCAGCGAAATATGAAGTCGTTAATCGTAAAGAAAAAAGTAACAAATTGAGTGTATTACGTACACCAGGCACCGTCAAGAACACTGAAAAACAACAAAATTGAAAGTGACAATGAATGACTGCAGATATACAATGTACAGTCCAGACATAATTCCAGAAGAAGCCTTCACCTTCACTAAATGTTCTCATTAAAGGTGCCACATGTAGTAATGTGGCCAGAAATGGTACTGCAATCACAGTCAAAATTCTGTAGTCTCTTCCCACTCGCCATGACTGAGGTTAAACGGGAATAGCAGATCCATTCTATGTGTCATACTTGATCATTTCGCGATATTGACATATTTTTGCTGAAAGGATTTAGTAGAGAAAATCGACGATAAAGTTCACAACTTTTGCTCGCTGATAAAAAAAACCTTGCCCCTACTGGAAGTAGCGTGACGTCACAAGCGGTAGTGCTGCTCACATTCCCCATTGTTTACAATGGAGCGAGAGATATTAAGAGCGAGAAAGTGACGATTACCCCATTAATTTGAGCGAGGATGAACGATTCGTGGATGAGGCACGTTAGAGTGAAGAACTAGAGGCAGTGCCGGACGTATCTTTTTTCGCTCTGACCGTAACTTAGGTACAAGCTGGCTCATTGGATTCCACACTCTCTCCTTTTTCTATTGTGGATCACGGATTTGTATTATAAACCACCTCGGATACTATATCCTCTTGAAATGAGAGTTGAGCACGCGAAATGGACATTCACAGTGACTTTTATCTCCACGACAATACATCGGTGACACACTTAGCTACTGAGCTAACGTGATAGCATCGTTCTCAAATGCAGATAGAAACAAAATAAATAAACCCCTGACTGGAAGGATAGACAGAAGATCAACAATACTATTAAACCATGTACATGTAACTACACGGTTACATCAACAGCCGTGCTCATCTGCGTTCCAGCGATCGGCGGCGCGACGAAGGACTTCACCCATCATAGACGAAGCTCTTAGCATGAGCTAACATGATAGCATCTGTCTCAAATGCAGATAGAAACAAAATAAATAAATCCCTGACTGGAAGGATAGACAGAAGATCAACAATACTACTATCAGGAGACACCGAACCAAACACTGGACATGTAAATACACGGTTAATGTGTATTCGACGCCTGTCGAAGCCTAGCAATACTGTTGCTAACGACGCTAACTTAACAACGGGACCTCGTCAGAGCTATGATAAAAACATTAGCGCTCCACCTACGCCAGCCAGCCCTTCTCACCTCATTAACACCCGTGCTCACCTGCGTTCCAGCGTTTGACGATGCGGTCGGCGGCCCGGAGACGTAGGAAGTCAAGGTGAGTTTGCCGCTAGCGCGTCTGCTATCCAAGTCAAAGTCCTCCTGGTTGTGTTGCTACAGCCAGCCGCATCCCACCTACAACGTTCTTCTTTGCTGCCTCCATTGTTCATTAAAAAAATTTCAAAAGATTCACCAACACAGATGTCCAGAATACTGTGGAATTTTGTCGAAGAAAACAGAGCTCTGTGTATTGTATCCAATATGGTCCAAACACTTCCGTGGATCTCTCGACGTCACGCGCATACGTCATCCTCCAAAGGCGTTTTGAACCGGAAGTTTAGCGGAAAATTTTAAATTGCACTTTATAAGTTGACCCGGCCGTATTGGCATGTGTTGCAATGTTAAGATTTCATCATTGATATATAAACTATCAGACTGCGTGGTCGGTAGTAGTGGGTTTCAGTAGGCCTTTAATGTATATCCTATAGGCCAACTTTAATGGCAAGCCAAGGCCAACAGTAAAATTACATCCACATTTCGTTCAGCATAACTCCATGTTGCAGCCAACCTGACGCACTGCATTCGCTTCCATTTACGCACATCAAAAGAGCATCATACACAAATACAAATAGACGGAGTAGACATTGAAAGGGTAAAATAAACTAGATTTTTGGGTGTAATAACAGATGATAAAATTAACTAGAAATCTTATATAAAAAAATATGCAACATAAGGTGGGAAGAAATATTTCGATAAAAAACAAAGCAAAATATGTTTTGGCTAACTATGATGTGTTCAGTTTATCGCAGCATCAAGCAAACAATCTGAAAATTCCCGTCGTATCAATTCCTAGATATGGTCGAAACTATTTAAAGTGCACTACGCATAATAAACGCAACATTATTAATATTGCTACTTCGGATAATTTCAACAAACAATCCTCAAAACAGCCCACTACCTATAATATGGGCTTTTTAAACATAAGATCATTATCTTCCAAAACGTTATTAGTTAATGAGGTCATTAGAGACAACAAACTTGACGTCGTTGGTCTCGCCGAGACCTGGCTCAAACCAGACGATTTTTTTGCGCTAAATGAGGCATCTCCTCCTAACTATACCAATACACATGTTGCCCGTCCTCTTAAAAGGGGAGGGGGTGTCGCACTAATATACAATGAAAACTATAATTTTACACCTAACCTAAATAATAAATATAACTCGTTTGAGGTGCTCACTATGAGGTTTGTCACACCGCTGCCTCTCCACCTGGCTGTTATCTACCGCCCCCCTGGGCCCTATTCGGACTTCATCAGTGAATTCTCAGAGTTTGTTGCTGATCTAGTGACGCACGCCGACAATATAATCATAATGGGGGACTTTAATATCCATATGAATACCCCATCGGACCCTCCATGCGTGGCGCTCCAGACTATAATTGATAGCTGTGGTCTTACACAAATAATAAATTAACCCACGCATCGCAACGGTAATACGATAGATCTAGTGCTTGTCAGGGGTGTCACCACCTCTAAAGTTACGATACTCCCGTACACTAAAGTAATGTCCGATCATTACCTTATACAATTCGAAGTTCTGACTCATTGTCAACAAACTAATAATAATAATAATAATAATAACTACTATAGCAGCCGCAACATTAATGCTGCCACAACGACGACTCTTACTGACCTACTGCCTTCGGTAATGGCACCATTCCCAGATTATGTGGGCTCTATTGATTACCTCACTAACAACTTTAACGACGCCCTGCGCGACACCATTGATAGTGTAGCACCGCTAAAGCTAAAAAGGGCCCCTAAAAGGCGTACCCCATGGTTTACAGAAGAAACTAAAGCCCAGAAATGATCATGTAGAAAGCTGGAACGCAAATGGCGTGCGACTAAACTTGAGGTTTTCCATCAAGCATGGAGTGATAGTTTAATAACTTATAAACGCATGCTTACCTCAGCTAAAGCTAAATATTACTCAAATCTCATCCACCTCAACAAAAATGATCCTAAATTTTTGTTTAGTACAGTAGCATCGCTAACCCAACAAGGGACTCCTCCCAGTAGCTCCACCCACTCAGCAGATGACTTTATGAATTTCTTTAATAAGAAAATTGAAGTCATTAGAAAAGAGATTAAAGACAATGCATCTCAGCTACAACTGGGTTCTATTAACACA
This sequence comes from Entelurus aequoreus, assembly GCF_033978785.1. NCBI lineage: Eukaryota > Metazoa > Chordata > Actinopteri > Syngnathiformes > Syngnathidae > Entelurus > Entelurus aequoreus. Next base: position 25,537,286 of record NC_084737.1, read on the forward strand.
GATACGACTGTATATACGACGGACACTGCCCTCCAAAATAGTTTCTCTCTCTTTGATGAAATAACATTGGAGGAACTGTTAAAATGTGTAAATGGGACAAAACAAACAACATGTTTACTTGACCCAATTCCTGGGAAACTTATCAAGGAGCTTTTTGTATTATTAGGTCCATCAGTGTTAAATATTATAAACTTATCACTTTCCTCTGGCACTGTTCCCCTAGCATTCAAAAAAGCGGTTATTCATCCTCTACTCAAAAGACCTAACCTCGATCCTGACCTCATGGTAAACTACCGGCCGGTGTTCCACCTTCCGTTTATCTCGAAAATCCTCGAAAAAATTGTCGCACAGCAGCTAAATGAACACTTAGCGTCTAACAATCTCTGTCAACCTTTTCAATCCGGTTTCAGGGCAAATCACTCTACGGAGACAGCCCTCGCAAAAATGACTAATGATCTATTGTTAACGATGGATTCTGATGCGTCATCTATGTTGCTGCTTCTTGATCTTAGCGCCGCTTTCGATACTGTTGATCATAATATTTTATTAGAGCGTATCAAAACGCGTATTAGGATGTCAGACTTAGCCTTGTCTTGGTTTAACTCTTATCTTACTGACAGGATGCAGTGTGTCTCCCATAACAATGTGACCTCGGACTATGTTAAGGTAACGTGCGGAGTTCCCCAGGGTTCGGTTCTTGGCCCTGCACTCTTTAGTATTTACATGCTGCCGCTAGGTGACATCATACGCAAATACGGTGTTAGCTTTCACTGTTATGTTGATGACACTCAACTCTACATGCCCCTAAAGCTGACCAACACGCCGGATTGTAGTCAGCTGGAGGCGTGTCTTAATGAAATTAAACAATGGATGTCCACTAACTTTTTGCAACTCAACGCTAAGAAAACGGAAATGCTGATTATCGGTCCTGCTCAACACCGACATCTATTTAATAATACCACCTTAACATTTGACAACCAAACAATTAAACAAGGCGACTCTGTAAAGAATCTGGGTATTATCTTTGACCCAACTCTCTCGTTTGAGTCACACATTAAGAGTGTTACTAAAACGGCCTTCTTTCATCTCCGTAATATCGCTAAAATTTGTTCCATTTTGTCCACAAGCGATGCTGAGATCATTATCCATCCGTTCGTTACATCTCGTCTCAATTACTGTAACGTTTTATTTTCGGGCCTCCCTATGTCTAGCATTAAAAGATTACAGATGGTACAAAATGCGGCTGCTAGACTTTTGACAAAAACAAGAAAGTTTGATCATATTACGCCTATACTGGCTCACTTGCACTGGCTTCCTGTGCACCTAAGATGCGACTTTAAGGTTTTACTACTTACGTATAAAATACTACACGGTCAAGCTCCTGCCTATCTTGCCGATTGTATTGTACCATATGTCCCGACAAGAAATCTGCGTTCAAAGAACTCCGGCTTATTAGTGATTCCCAGAGCCCAAAAAAAGTCTGCGGCTATAGAGCGTTTTCTATTCGGGCTCCAATACAATAGAATGCCCTCCCGGTAAAAGTCAGAGATGCTACCTCAGTAGAAGCATTTAAGTCTCATCTTAAAACTCATTTGTATACTCTAGCCTTTAAATAGACTCCCTTTTTAGACCAGTTGATCTGCCGTTTCTTTTCTTTTCTTTTCTACTCTGCTCCCAACCCGGGGTGGACCGCTAGCCTGTCCATCGGATGGGGACATCTCTACGCTGCTGACCCGTCTCCGCTCGGGATGGTTCCTGCTGGCCCCACTATGGACTGGACTTTCGCTGATGTGTTGGACTTTCCCAATATTATGTCAGACCCACTCGACATCCATTGCTTTCGGTCTCCCCTAGAGGGGGGGGGGGGTTACCCACATATGCGGTCCTCTCCAAGGTTTCTCATAGTCATTCACATTGACGTCCCACTGGGGTGAGTTTTCCTTGCCCGTATGTGGCCTCTGTACCGAGGATGTCGTTGTGGCTTGTACAGCCCTTTGAGACACTTGTGATTTAGGGCTATATAAATAAACATTGATTGATTGATTGATTGATTGATCAAAAATCACTCCATATTCTCTACTGCTCGCTAGTTTTACCATATCTGAGTTATTGTGCAGAAATATGGGGATACAACTACAAATGTGTACTTCATTCACTAACCGTGTTACAAAAAAGATCAGTTAGACTGATACATAATGTTGGATATAGAGAACATAAAAACACTTTATTTTTTATCTAATCAATAATATTTAAATGCAACGATTTGGTAAAATTGCAAACAACTAGGATTATGTACCAAGCAAACTATTACCTGCTACCTAAGAATGTACAACAATTCTTCTCAACTTAAAGAGGAGATATATAACCTTAGAGGAAAAACTAACTTAAAACATTTGTATACACATACAACATTTAACACCTTTGGCATATCAGTATGTGAAATTAAACTATGGAATGGATTAAGCAAATGTACTGATATGATATGAGGTTGTTCAGATTAATAGTGCTTACAAAGTACACGGAAGAAGAATTATGAGAAATACCTTCAACCTTATTGAAAACGGGATATTCTTCATCTCAGTATGTTTATCATGACTGACTTAATAATAATAATAATACCTGGGATTTATATAGAGCTTTTCTAAGTACCCAAAGTCGCTTTACATGTAGAACCCATCATTCATTCACACCTGGTGGTGGTAAGCTACTTTCAGAGCCACAGCTGCCCTGGGGTAGACTGACGGAAGCATGGCTGCAATTTGTGCCAACGGCCCCTCCGACCACCACCTATCATTCATCATTCAATTCACCGGTGTGAGTGGCACCGGGGGCAAGGGTGAAGTGTCCCGCCCAAGGACACAACTTTTTTTTTGGATGGTAAGAGGCGGGGAGCGAATCTGCAACCCTCAGGTTTCTGGCATGGTTGCTCTACACACTACGCCATGCCGCCCGCATAACTTAATTATGTATTGCAATAATGGACCCCGACTTAAACAAGTTGAAAAACTTATTCGGGTGTTACCATTTAGTGGTCAATTGTAAGGAATATGTACTTCACTGTGCAACCTACTAATAAACGTCTCAATCAATCAATCAATCAATCAATCTGCTGTGTTAATCATTCACTGATGTATTTGTCTTACAAAAAGAAGATAGTAAATGAACATATGTATTTGTAAACGCTCTGAAGTGGGAAAGGGGTAGGATTAAATAAGCTTTGCTTCTTCCTACTCCTTTTTGGACATATTGTAAAGAGAAATGATATGAAATTATGTGTGATGTATTATACTGTAAGTGTCCTCATGTTCGAAATAAACTAAACTCAATCATTTAATCAATCAATCAATCAATATCTTTCAGTGCAGGGTGCGATTCTTTGAGCCAACCCACGTTACGCAAAAACCCTGTTATGCATAAATCATATAGCCTACTACCATGTCAATACACAAAGTATAAAATCATTACAGGTAATGCATTATATTGTGCCAAACAAATACCACCCCATATGTGCCTGGTGCACATACAGTACCAGAAACCGCAATTAGCTGTCCAAATGTTGAAACGCATTTCCTCATATTGAGAACGAAATAGGCACTGACACTACCCATATCCACGTAGGTTTTCTTTGTCGAAAATATACTTTTCCCTGTCAGTTGGATGACACATCGACATACAGGCTAACGGGCATATATTCCCCCGTTAGCCTTGTATATCGTTGTGTCATTGACCGAGCGAGCATGCTAAGCATTCATTGCACGAACATACAAAATGTACATTTCCATTTATTACAAGTAATAAGAAAACGTAAATGCCTGACTTACCTATCAAGGAGGAAATTAGCAATTTGGCATCAGATGAAAAAAATATTCTCCGCCTTCAATCGTCTCCATCTTTTAAAGGCACCCCCGATACATATCCTTGTTTTGTTCCTGGCTTTGTCATGAATAAGTTGAGAATCGTAACGACGCCTTTTAGATTTACTAAGATCTGACATGTTTATTAACTTTACCAGTGGCAGTAGCTCGACGAAGATGGCGGTGGGTAACTGGCAACCTGGATGTGACACACTCACAGACTTTCTAATTAGTCAAACGGTGGAGGGCAGGGCATTGTAATGAAAACAATAACACGATTTCGGGGCTGTAAATCTAAGTGTGAAATAAGCATATCCCGGCTGAACTACTGTTATCAGTTATAAAGGTATTCGAAAAGAACATGATTTATTAATGCCTTTTGACATATCAGGGCGATTTAATGATGATTTGACATGAAATTATTACATCAATCAATCAATCAATGTTTATTTATATAGCCCTAAATCACAAGTGTCTCAAAGGGCTGTACAAGCCACAACGACATCCTCGGTACAGAGCCCACATACGGCACCTTTAATAATGTACATCTCTGCTAGCATAATTAGTCTGTGTCACTGACGTTTTACTGCGGTTAAACTCATTTGAGTCCCTTTTTTCTTTCAGGCACACTTAATGTAAAGTGACAACAGTGATGTTGAGCAGCAAAACACACACATCTCTTATATTTTGTTCCAACTTAGACTTTTTTTTTTTTTTTTCAAAATATTGATGACAGTTATTAATGCTTATTGCAGTCAGCTTTGGTGTCACTTATTTCAAATGGCTGGATCCAAATAAGGTCAGACGTATTACCACAGTCTTACCTGTCTTCTACCTTTTCTGGGCTTGTTCGGGTGTAAAGTGTGCAAAATTATGCAGCTCACCCTTTTTTTAGTCACGCAGATTTAACATGAGCAGATAAGAAAGAAGAAGGAACCCACCTCGTCGAGCAGAAAGACGCTCTAATTTGTCAAGGACATCCGCGCCTAAACCAGGGAATCTCAGGCATGTCAGCACTAAGTTGGGTGGAGAAGAAAAAATAAAATCTTTCCAGTTTTTTTTTTCTCACAGTGAATGATGACATCGACTGAAAGCAGACCGCTGCTCCTCGTCCAAACATTTATTCACAAGAAAAAAAAAGCAGCTAAAATGGATGTGAAGCTTGTCTTGCTAACATGCTAACACTTTTACGTTCGCATGGATGGATTACAGCGTGCTTCATTGTTTCATTATGCAAAACATGCACTTTTCACATTGCGCCTATTTGCAGTCTTTGGTGGATTTCTTTATTTTCATATGACCACGTACAAAATTTCAACAAAACTCTCTGTTTTAGCCTAATTTAAAAAACTTTTGCATGTGTCCTTCGACACTTCTGCTCATATCCGGTAGTGACGTCACGATAGCGGAAGAACACCTAAACAGCAGGGTAAGAAATGTTTTCGTTTTAAAAAAAAAAATACTCCCAGAAATATCCCTCAAAGCAATCCATGCACAGTTAGCATACAGCAGTGAGGTGCAGTGAACTATACACCAGGTGAGGCATAGATACTTTTGGAGTTTTTTTTCTTGTTTTTTTTAACTTAAATTCAAATGTGCAGCTCTAGGTTGCACATTAGAGTAACAGGAAAAAGAAGGGAGTTATTTGCTTTCATTTAAACGTTATCATAATGATATTATGATATGATAAATGGGTCCAAAAAGTATTTGATAAAGTTGTTATTAAATACTTTTTGGTCCCATTTACTTTTAACAAAATAAATCAAGTATTGTGAGTGTATCTTACGTTTCTGTATTTGTATCTGAAGCAGCAATTGCTATCCTCCATGAAAACGTTTTTGATTGATTGAGACTTTTATTAGTAGGTTGCACAGTGAAGTACATATTCCGTACAATTGACCACTAAATGGTAACACCTGAATAAGTTTTTCAACTTGTTTAAGTCTGGGTCCACTTAAATTGATTCATGATACAGATATATACTATCATATATACTATCATCATAATACAGTCATCACACAAGATAATCACATTGAATTATTTACATTATTTACAATCAGGGGTGTGGAGGGGGGGGGGAGGATGTGGACATCAAGTAGTGGACATAGAGAGAGAGAGAGAGAGAGAGAGAGAGAGAGAGAGAGAGAGAGAGAGAGAGAGAGAGAGAGAGAGAGAGAGAGAGATCAGAAGGCATAAGAAAAAGAAAAAGTATCTGCATTTGATTGTTTACATTTGATTATTAGCAATCCGGGGAGGGTGTTAGTTTAGGGTTGTAGCTGCCTGGAGGTGAACTTTTTTGTGGTTTTGAAGGAGGATAGAGATGCCCTTTCTTTTATACCTGTTGGGAGCGCATTCCACATTGATGTGGCATAGAAAGAGAATGAGTTAAGACCTTTGTTAGTTCGGAATCTGGGTTTAACGTGGTTAGTGGAGCTCCCCCTGGTGTTGTGGTTATGGCGGTCATTTACGTTAAGGAAGTAGTTTGACATGTACTTCGGTATCAGGGAGGTGTAGCGGATTTTATAGACTAGGCTCAGTGCAAGTTGTTTAACTCTGTCCTCCACATTGAGCCAGCCCACTTTAGAGAAGTGGGTAGGAGTGAGGTGGGATCTGGGGTGGAGGTCTAGAAGTAACCTGACTAGCTTGTTCTGAGATGTTTGGAGTTTAGATTTGAGGGTTTTGGAGGTGCTAGGGTACCAGGAGGTGCATGCGTAATCGAAAAAGGGTTGAACGAGAGTTCCCGCCAGAATCCTCAAGGTGCTTTTGTTGACCAGAGAGGAAATTCTGTAGAGAAATCTCGTTCGTTGGTTAACCTTTTTGATTACCTTGGTTGCCATTTTATCACGTACTTTGTATGATCACATTCATTTTGTCTTAAAGTCCAGTTTAGATAAGTATTTAATCTTGGATACAGTATATAATCCTCCATATTGGCAGACACATTCATTTAATTTAATTTCATTCCAAGCATCCACCCATCCATCCATTTTCTTCCGCTTAACCAAGGTCGCGTTGCGGGAGCAGCAGCCTAAGCAGAGAAGCCCAGACTTCCCTCTCCCCAGCCACTTCGTCCAGCTCCTCCCGGGGGATCCCAAGGCGTTCCCAGGACAGCCGGGAGACACAGTCTTCCCAACGTGTCCTGGGTCTTCCCCGTGGCCTCCTGCCGGTCGGACGTGCCCTAAGCAACTCCTTAGGAAAGCGTTTGGGTGGCATCCTGACCAGATGCCCGAACCACCTCATCTGGCTCCTCTCCATGTGGAGGAGCAGTGGCTTTACTTTGAGGCAGTGCTTCTCATCCTATCTCTAAGGGAGAGCCCCGCCACCCGACGGAGGAAACTCATTCCGGCCGCTTCTACCCGATCTTGTCCTTTTGGTCATAACCCAAAGCTCATGACCATAGGTGAAGATGGGAACATAGATCGATCCTTCTGTCGATCTCACGATCCATTCTTCCCTCACTCGTGAACAAGACTCCGAGGTACTTGAAGTCCTCCACTTGGGGCAATATCTCCTCCCCCAAATCTGCCGCGTTATTTTCATCAGGAAACATGGAATTTCCCAGATTTGACCATGATCATTAAAAATATACAGGAACCACACCAAAATCACATAAAAAAGCATAGACCAAAAGAGAACTATTAAAACTTATTTTATTTTATTACTTCGTTTTTTAACATCTCATGGTCAAGCCACCTGGTGGCAAGGTGAGGCACTGCCTCACTTGCCTCCCCTGACAGCACGTCACTGACATACAGTATATAAGGTCTACAACTCAGGAACTTCCTGAGCTTTTGATAAAGATAAAACATTAACAAACTCCCAAATTCCAAACCCATATACCGGTACATAAATTAGGGATGTAAGAATACGAAAATTCCATACCACCATTATTGTGACCGAAATCATTATGGTTATCATTATCACTGTATTGTAGGATGAGCGCAAAAAGTATGAATACACACATTGAAATCTTTAACCAGACCTTTATTTTTGTTAAAGCATAATTAAAAGCATACCCTTTAGATTCAAGGTGTACAATTGCATAGCGTATTACTGTTTTACATTTCAAGTCAGAAGGAAAATAATCTCTCAATTTATTTTACCAATTATTGACTATGCGGACATTGTTTATTTTAATACCTATGATATACACCTTAAAGGTCTTAATGTTTTGTTTAACACCCTGGGTAGGTTTATTTTAAGTTGTCCATACAGAACTCATCACTGTCATTTACAGTACACACCCAGCTCAACTGGCTCCATCCTATTTTCAAGTGTATTTATTTTAGTCTACCAGCATATTTGAAATGTTTTCTTGTGCCCTTTACATCATCCTACCCTCTAAGACACTCTCAATATCCTACATTTACTGTTCCTACTCTGCGCAAAGAGCTGGCCCGGAGGTCCTTTTCTTTTAGAGCCCCCTTTGACTGGAATCATCTGCCTGTCTCTCTGAGGTCTTTATCAACCATTGGTCCCTTCAAAATGTCTATTTTTGTTTATCTTAAAACTGAATGGCATTGTATGTATTATGTCCTTGGTTGGAATTTAATTTAATAATATTATATTTATTTTTACTGCATTATATGTTATTCTATTATAAATATTGTAAATTTTGAGAGAGTTGTGTGAGCTAAGAGGTATCTGAGCAAAATTGTCTTTAATGATTGTCTGTAATTGTTTGTTGTGTAACTTGTCCTGTGTTCATTTTAAATGTCTTTGGTCCCACTTGAAAACGAGATGCTGTATCTCAAGGGGTTTTCCATTAATACAAATTCAAATTCATACATTGCTTCTCCAGGAAATGATTAAACTCCGGTCGAATTATCAAAGTGCTCTTATCAGTCACAATTTTACGATAATTTGAATTTGAAACGATAATACTAAACCTCGGGTGTTTTATCACGGTTTATCATTAATACCAGTAATCGTTATATCCATACTGTTTTATATAGGGTAGTCAGCAGGTGAGGTTGTATTTTTGCCTCATATTTCACTTTATGCGCGAGTGAAGAATGCGTGAAGAATGCACTACCGACCTGACAAGACCTGATTAGTCAGAAAGAGAAAGACATGATACAGTATTATCTGCTCACAGATGCCATCTGGTGGCTGTTTGAGCACACTGGCGCTAGTGCTGGATAGTCCCACTCCTTATCGCTTCAGTCACATGCAGGATTCCCACAGGAATGGGTGTAAAAAAAACAACTTTATACAGTATACATACATATTATACTTACACTATTGATTTTGTTAACAATGTATGCTTTAATTTCCTTATTTTGACTTTTAATCTATATGCATTGGAACTGCCTCTTCTGGAACTATTTGAAGTTTGAAATCTAATTGATAATAATGATACGATTTGTGTTGTGCTTGTTTCGTGTATTTAGGAAAAACTTAAAAACTTCTACTTTTGATTATTTTTTTATTTCAGACACAACTAAAAAATACTCTCCAACAACACAGTTCATTGAAATAAATTGTATCTCCAATAAATAATCATTTACAAAAATAAACAAGAACAATTGTAATATTAAAAGAAAGAAACAAATAAGCATTTTTGTTAGAATAATTGTATCTAAGTTATCACAAAACTTTGTGTTGCCATGAGTTCCCGGCGAGAAGACAAAAGCTGTCTTTGATCCTACCAAGAAGAAGGCTTGTAAAACTCCACTGTGTAGGATGGGAAGCAACATGAAGGTGTTCTGTTTCTTTGATGTATTGTAATCCACAGAAAGATTTTGTCTTGACCCGAGAACTACAGGGCGGAGAGTAAGCAGGACCAGACTCCCCTCCAGGCACCTTTTCTTTTAACTGTTCTGTGACCGAGGGCAATGGCTGTTTACGACCTTTTCTTTGAACTGTTTACGACCTTTTCTTTTAACTGTTCTAATCAAAGGCGATGGCTGTTTACGACCCCCTTCCCTTAGAAACAGCTGTTGCCATGTAATCAGGGAAAGTCCAAATAACAGAGGAGGCGTACAATCTTTCGTCAGAGCGTGGAACACTGTACAAGGGTACAGATGTACGCGTTTCTCCTCATTGAGCCAAACTTAATTCTGTCTGTTTAATTCCTTGCTTCTTGTCTTGTTTAATAGATGTCATCAGTGTTTGAACCTGACAATTTTGTGTCCATAAAACCCTGGCTTGAACTCGGTGTATGCAGGGATGGACTGTACAGGATGTTACAGATCATCCATCCATCCATCCATTTTCTACCACTTGTCCCTTTCGGGGGTGCGGGGTGTGCTGGAGCCTTTCCCAGCTGTACAACAGTTTTCAAAATGTTAGGTAGGTGTAGAGCAGTGCCAGAAGGTGAGGCACAGTTAAAGAAAAATACAGAAAAACATATTTTTCAAACCGAAATCAGGATTTTGCTTTATGTCAAAGGCAAAATCCATCCATCCATCCATTTTCTACCGCTTGTCCCTTGCTTTAGAGAATCAATTGGGGAATAGGATGGCCAGTGCGATATGTAGTACATATTATGTACACTGAGAAGAGGCTCTCTGCATTACACATTGAAAACCCAGTACAGTATTACCTCATTTATAGCAGTTAATTGGTTCCGTGTTAAATTAATTTCTGTGAAGTAGGAATCATTAATTATAAACGGAATATTTTCATAGCCGAAGCATAAAAACTGTTTGAGACTTTCTAAATCATTTTTTTTTAACCGTATGAGAAACCATCTGGACATGAAATAACACCCTTTTAGTCACTTTCACACTCTTTTAATCCGATACAGTAATGCTGCCTGAGGCTGAGCCAATCGGTGGCCACAATACTGAACAGAACGCTTTGATTGGTTTGGTCACCTCTATAAGCCAAAAAACTGTACTATTGATATATTTTCTTACTTATTCTTTTTTTTATTCTTGGAAATGCTTAATGTAGTCCAAAAATGTTGTAAAATACGCTTTAAAAAGAAGAAGAAGAAAAACCTAACAAATGTACAGCGCGATGTTGTGAGGGACGACTGCAGGGGCATCGAAATGAGTGAATATGGGGGCTTCAGGCTTTTGTATAGTTGAAAGATTTTTTTTTGCCATTTGAATGTCTACGTTTTCGAAAAGACGCCATAAATGTTAACACATATTTAATATGTGTCAGGCTTGGTCAAAAGGATAGGACTCAGATGCAGAGTAGGGAATATTTCGTCAGGCTTTTATTTTGAAAGCTTCCTTTCACCTCCAGAGTCTGGGCAATTTAAAATCTACAATAGCTAAACTAGTCGGCGAAAAAGGTTCCAAAAAAAAGGAACACCCGAAAATCACTCCGAAAGGAGGAAAAACACAAAAAGAATGACAAACTATAATTGGCGCCGTATATTCTATGAAACTTATATAAACACAAAACGCTCCAACAGGAGGAAGAAACAATGGCTATGAAAATTCTACACTTACTCTAATCTAATAATGGTTAACAAAAAATGTCACTCAAAAATTTGAGGAAAGAAAGAACTGTAAGAAAAACTGAAAACTCACCACTTTGGCTGTAAAACTAAATAACACAAAATCACTTTGCTCAGGAGGAGAAAAAGAAAACTCAAAATAGCAACGAAGGAATTCAGGATCAAGGTATACAAACGTGAGATGAGGCAAGGCATGGACATGGCAGCTAGAGAGGCACGAATACTCGAGACGATCAGGCACAGAACAAAGGGAGGCGTGGGCTGATATGGGAAACAGGTGGAAACAATCAGGGATGAGGGATGACGTCAGACTGATGACACAAAAGGAAGGGCAAGTGATGAGAGGAGTTACTTTTCAAAGTAAAACATGCAATTCACAAGACAGAAGAAACCAAGACAAGACATCCCTCACCGGCACCGCGGTGTGACAATATGGCCGTGAAAGTCAAATAATAAGGTTGCTTGAATCAAATTAAGAATGTCTAACTACTTATACACCTTACCAAAAATACAAAATGGTTTGTTCCACCTGTGTAGCGGCAAACCTAACTTCACTCAACACAGACGTCATAATGTCATCAAATAATAGTAACAATCATTATAATGATGCGATATTATGATTATGTTATCCTCTGATAATAATCCATGTTTATCAGCTCATCTCTACTTTACACTTTGAAGTAAAGGAACACTTGACAGACTTAAAATCATATTTAAGTGAATAATAACAGGTTATATGATTATTTCAATTCATATTTTGGCCACTTTACATTTATTTTTTGGGGGAAAAAACAAAGCAAAACAAAAAAATGTTTTTTTTTTTTTAAACAAAACCAAATTATATAGAGTGGGTAATGTTGTAGATATGTTAAGACCATCTTTAAAAAGTCAAAAGGTTTTAACATGTGTTGTAAATTGTAAATTGGCAGCCACATTTCCATCAGCCTAGTCCAGAGCAGCGGTTGCTTCCACTATAGCTTACCACCATCATAGTGTGAATGTATGAATGAAGGGTTCTCAGTTCTCACTGTAAAGCGCTCTGAATGGTTAGAAAAGCTCTATATAAATCCAATCCATTACTATTGTTATAACTGTGTGTGCTTGGGGTAGTGACATGCATGGATTAATTTGGTGCTATTTCCCTGGAGTACTGTAGATGTAATCAATCAGTAATGTCAGAACACTTAGAGAGCTTTTTAAAAAGCCAGAATCTTCTCTTGCCTCATGTGTTGGGGTGGAACATACATGGGAGTGTAGTTGTAAAAACAAAAAGAGAAAACTAAAGGTCTGGCTTTTGTCAATATATTGTTATGTAACATTTTACTGAAATTTATTACGGAAATTTTTAGATTTTTTTTATGGGCGGGAGGGCATTTTGTTCTTCTACTTTTGGTGAATGTTATGGTTTAAGTTTGTCTCAAACATGCATACAGTTACAATATGATACATCACATTTTCCAGTTTCTCATCACAACATGTCCGAAAATGAGTAGGAAGACAAAATATTACTATTAATAATAAAAAATAAAAAAAGTATATATTTTTTAATCTTTTTGCCCTTTTTTAAAAAAAAAAACATCAATCAATCAATCAAAGTGTATTTGCATAGCCCTTAATCACAAGTGTCTCAAAGGGCTGCACAAGCCACAACGACACATCAGGGCAAGAAAAAACTCAACACATTGGGATACAATGAGAAACCTTGGAGGGGACCGCAGATGTGTGTGAATGTTGTCTGTCTATCTGTGTTGGCCCTGCGATGAGGTGGCGACTTGTCCAGGGTGTACCCCGCCTTCCACCCGAGTGCAGCTGGGATAGGCTCCAGCATCCCCCGTGACCCCGAGAGGGACAAGCGGTAGAACATGGATGGAGTTTGTGAAGCTCTTTGAAGCACTTTTGATTAAAGACTATATACATAAAACGTGATTGATTAATTAATTTAATTAATGCTATGTCTATTTTGCTGTAATGTTGTTTTTGTTTCTGTCTAATAAATGAGTAATATTTTTCTCCACATTTTCGTAGTATGCTGGTTTGCTTGTTTTGATATGTTGTGTACTAATTTTGTGCCTCTGTGGATTTTTCAATCCCTTTGTCATCAGTGGTTGATTATTCAAATTCGAAGTTGTTTCCATGGACAATTGTTGCCGTAATGTAAGATTAAGATTAAGATTATTTTATTTCAAAGGGGACAATGCAATTTCATAAAAACACATGACTACATATGGTTAAAAAAGCCAGAATTAGCCAGAAGGCTAGTTTTCATCTGTAGTCCCCTGGCCATGATGTAAAAAAGGTAGTAAAATTACAATTTCAAAGAAAAGAAAAAGAGAGAAATAGAAAAAAAGCACACAATACATATAGGATATGATAAAAAATGAAATACAACATCACAACCTAATATTTATCATAGCATCAAAACAGGCTCATCTTTTAGTGCTGGCAGCTGTAGGCGTTGATAAGCCACATTTTCATTTTTTGTGTGAAGGCCTTGTATGTTGTGACCAGTAGAATGGCACAGTGATGATAGTGCCTAAATTGTTTATCCATAACTTTAATTGCTTGTTTGTACAAGATTTCCTTTTTTTTTTTAAACTCTGACCAGCCTCAGACCAGCTGGTAAGGCAATAGTTGAAGTGACTGAAAATCATCGAATGCAAATACAGTTTCGCAGTTTCAGTTGACATTTCATTTCGAATTGCACAAAAAATTTGCAAGATTAAAATTGATTAATTTTACTCAATTTGCCAATATGGGCATTAGAGGAAACCTCTGAATCTATTATAAGATATTTATATTGGCTGACAATTTGCATTCTTTCCCCATTAATATGTATGTCGGGGTCAGATTATACAGTATATATTTTTATTTGAGTTACATACAAACCCTGTTTCCATATGAGTTGGGAAATTGTGTTGGATGTAAATATAAACGGAATACAATGATTTGCGAATCATTGTATTCCGTTTATATTTACATCTAACACAATTTCCCAATTCATATGGAAACAGGGTTTGTACATGCCTACAGTTTTAATAACGTATCATGAAAGTGTTTAAAAATGTATCATATGCTTCACCTACATCCTTTTCACTACACACATTGTCCTAATTTCGCTTAATAACTTTTACTAACTAAATTGGCCCTAGTGTGTGAATGTGAGTGTGAATGTTGTCTGTCTATCTGTGTTGGCCCTGCGGTGAGGTGGCGACTTGTCCAGGGTGTACCCAGCCTTCCGCCTGAATGCAGCTAAGATAGGCTCCAGCACCCCCGCGACCCCGAAAGGGACAAGTGGTAGAAAAATGGATGGATGGATGGATGGAGAGGCTTAAAAAAATACATCACGTCATTGGGTGATTCAAATGGATTCCTGTCACTTACTCCAAATAACCGCTAGATGGTGGTACAAGCCCTCAGATGAGTTGTCTCTGATTTTTCTCGTTTTTTTCTATGAGCTGAAATAAGACAAACTAATTATGAATTTGTTAAGTTAAAAAAATATATAAATGCACTTTTTAGTGATATTGAGGGCCATAAGTAATTACTAGAAAAACCGTACGCCTGGGGGAGAGAGAGAGCGACAGCATTTATATTGAAAGGTATTGCACAGTTCTCTAGTTTATTTTATTTTATTGTATTATTATTATTTGATTTTAATTAGCGTTGACATTTTTTTAGGTGCAATGTGACAGGACTCTGTCCACAGATGTATTTATTATAATATACATATATTTTTTTAGGTACATAGTTTTAATTTCGACAGGTGTTTTAAGTTTGGACACATTTCAATTATTATTTGATTTTAATTAGCGTTGACATTTTTTTAGGTGCAATGTGACACGACTGTGTCCACAGATGTATTTATTATAATATACATATATTTTTTTAGGTACATAGTTTTAATTTCGACAGGTGTTTTAAGTTTGGACACATTTCAATTATTATTTGATTTTAATTAGCGTTGACATTTTTTTAGGTGCAATGTGACACGACTCTGTCCACAGATGTATTTATTATAATATACATATATTTTTTTTAGGTACATAGTTTTAATTTCGACAGGTGTTTTAAGTTTGGACACATTTCAATTATTATTTGATTTTAATTAGCGTTGACATTTTTTTAGGTGCAATGTGACACGACTCTGTCCACAGATGTATTTATTATAATATACATATATTTTTTTAGGTACATAGTTTTAATTTCGACAGGTGTTTTAAGTTTGGACACATTTCAATTATTATTTGATTTTAATTAGCGTTGACATTTTTTTAGGTGCAATGTGACACGACTCTGTCCACAGATGTATTTATTATAATATACATATATTTTTTTAGGTACATAGTTTTAATTTCGACAGGTGTTTTAAGTTTGGACACATTTCAATTATTATTTGATTTTAATTAGCGTTGACATTTTTTTAGGTGCAATGTGACACGACTCTGTCCACAGATGTATTTATTATAATATACATATATTTTTTTTAGGTACATAGTTTTAATTTCGACAGGTGTTTTAAGTTTGGACACATTTCAATTATTATTTGATTTTAATTAGCGTTGACATTTTTTTAGGTGCAATGTGACACGACTCTGTCCACAGATGTATTTATTATAATATACATATATATTTTTAGGTACATAGTT
>NC_084737.1:25555722-25570477 GCF_033978785.1 Entelurus aequoreus
TAAAGGCTCCTATAATTACAACTGCAAAAACGACATGCACAAAGTGTGAATCAGATAACAATACTGCATGCCTTTTGTTTGCTAAAGTGCTAATTAAGTGGACACTGTCCAATTTCCCACCATCAAAACAATAAGCATCTAAATGTGACAAGAGTGAACTCGCAAGGCACAAACGCACAATTTTTTTACCAGGAAAACAAAACAAAAAAAACACCCACATATTCCATTTAAGTGGAGATTCATCATAAAGAGCTGCAGTGCAACTTAGGGGGAGCGACGACTTGAGCGGTAATTGAGACGAGGAAGCTCGCAAGAAGCATTGATTTGAACGCCGGGGCTTAGCGTCGCCTTCAAAACATACGCAGAGAAGAATTTCTTCTAAATAGCTGTTTGTTACAGATGAGCGTGTGAAGCGCTTGCGCAATGCGTATACAACAAAAGAACGCGTAGAAAGAACCGGGGAAAAATGTAATTGAAATGAAAGCGTTGCCGCCGATTTCCCCCTCGCACCTACAGCGTGCACTCCTGGTTTTTTTGGATTTCCCCTCTGGAAAACAACACATTCCCCCCCGAATGATTACCAGCTCCCCATTTGATGTGATCTGTGCAGTATTTACTGTTTAATATGCTGACAGATTTGATAATAAGGCAAAAAAAAAAAAACAGGTCAAAAAAAGCAGATGCTCGGGTGCAAATGATAAAATACAAGAAGAGTGTGAAGATCTTTAAATAAACCTCATTAATCAAGCTCTGTCATTTAAAAAAAAGGATGTCTTTCTTATTGCTCCGATAAGGAAGGAGGTGGGGGGGGGGCTTTTTCTTTTCTTTTTTTCCCTTTTGAAAGGTCTGTCTTTTGTCACTTTTTTAATCTTGGGTGAGAATTTGCGTCTATTCCCAGAAGCGCACAGGAAAAGTACAAAAGGTACATCTTAACTTTATGCAAAGTGGGCCCGCCTTTAAAACCCGTCCCGTCAAACGTCGCCACGGAAGGTGTTGGTGTCCTGTCAAAAGAGAAATTTAAAAAAAATAGGGGGGAAAAAAATAGCGCCTTGCTGACACGGATAGCTCCAGAAGAGAAGAAAAAGCAATGGTCCATCAAAATGTAATTACGTACATAACAATTCATATCAGATATGGTAATCACTTTTGCATAATCCTCTTGAGTGGCAAATTATAGCATTATGGATTTTCTCCTTTTGCATGTGCATTGACGGAAAAAAAAAGCCTCCAATATCAACATTTGTTTCTGTTTTTTTACAACAAAACTAAGAATCATTAAAAATCAAACATAACGTAATTTTTGGTCGACATTATACTGCCCTCCAACTGTTCTTTTTTTTTTGCCCACAGCAACGAGTGACACGAGGACAATTGCAAATAATTGTGGCGCCCGGGAAAAGCTGGGGGAGACAAAAATGTAAACAGTTCATTAGACGGGAAATAAAAGGCGTAAAAAAAATAAAAAAAATACCCAGGGGCACAGTGTAATGAGGGCCCTGAAGTTTCCTCTGCAGAGGCGTTCTCTTTTTGTTGCCCCTGCACACATGGCTGGTGGCATAGCATGAAGTGCAATTAAGCAAGGGTCCGTGCGCAAATGCGACGTGCCATTGCTGACCTGGGAGGAGAAGCCAAAAGGGAGGCCAAATAACGCAACGTGTGTGTGCTTGACCTTTAGACTGAATCCCCGATGCAGTTTAGTATTTTGCTTGAAAAGTATGCCTCAAAAGACAATGCACAACGTCAGGATATTGCCTGGGATTTCAGAAAATGGTGATGATGACAATAGAACCCTAAATTGAAAATATTTACACACACAGAAACCTGTCCCTGTCCTGGCTGCAGTGCTCAGTAAAAAACAAGTAATAATTGCAAAGTCACAAATGTTATTATAGTATTGTTGATATGAATATATCCCCCTCGTGTGACAGCATACAGTATAGGTTGTACGGTATACCGGTATTAGTATAGTACCACGATACTAATGAATCAAATTCGGTACTATACCGCCTATGAAGAGTACGGGTCCACCACGCCCCCTATTTTATTTAAGGACAAACTTGCAATAAGAAACATATGTTATTTGTTAAAATAAAGCCAATGATGCCATTTTTTGTGGTCCCCTTTATTTAGAAAAGTACCGAAAAGTATTGAAATAATTTTGGTACCAGTACCAAAATATTGGTATCGGGACACTAATACAGTAAATGCTCAAAGTTTCCGAATTTTCTAAACATTAGCATCAATAAAGATGAGTGATTTTATTTCATTTCTGTTTGGTTTAATCCTGTTATTGTATATACTATATATTACACTTGTGTGCCAGAGAAGACGGCCAAAAGGTGCTGTCAAAATAATTATAATTTATTTTGGTTTTATTTTGTCTTACTATTATTATTATATATGTGGTCTTATCATAGAGTGGATAAATTCCTTTTAGACTTTAGAAGTTCAGTTCAGTTTCAGTTTAGTGCGAACATGCATACGATACAATGTAATGCATCACATATTTCCAGTTGTTTCATTACAGCACGTCCGAAAAGGAGTAGGAAGAAGCTGAGATTATCTAATCCTACCCCTTTTCATACCATAGCAATTTTATCCTAATTCTTTGTTCTCTGTAATAGAACAGTGAAAAAATAAATAATAAATAAATAATTTACCATAGTAAGTAAACAAATATTAAATACATAACATACATATCTCGAAAAAAATATATAAAAGGGTTCAAGATGTTCATCATAATTATTGTTATGTGTACTTACGTATGTGGGCTCTGTACCGAGGATGTCGTTGTGGCTTGTACAGCCCTTTGAGACACTTGTGATTTAGGGCTATATAAATAAACATTGATTGATTGATTGATACTTTGCAGTTTGAACAGTCTCAATGCTAAAGGTTTTAAGTGTTACACGAGCATACAAATGTTTTAAATTAGATTTTCCTCTTAGGTTATATTTCTAAAAATAAACACATTGAGATTGTCAAAAATCCTCCAGTTGTTGTTTAAGTGATTTTAATTCACTTTGGTTTTATTATGTCTTACTATTATTATATCTTGTGTCTTATCTTTAAGTGACTAAGTTCCTTTATCACCTGTAGGAGATAATTTAAGATGGTCAAAAAACTCCATTTTTTTCTTATTCTGCAGGGCCACATTATGTCAAAGGGTGTGTAACTTTCATTTATGTCTGTTTTATTTAGTCTTATTAAAGAGCATTTAACTTGTTTCTTCATAAGTATGCCAGTCAAGTTTTAAAGTTTTGTCTTTAAATATATATCATATCTGTATTTAGCTTTTTTTTTTTTTAAATATAAAAATGTCAGAACGGACCCCCCATACTTGACTTGTTAGTAGGCGGTCCTAAGTGGAAAAAAATTACACACTCCTGATCTAAAAAATTAGAAACTCTCAAAATAAGAATAAAATACACTTAAAATACAGACAAAGTTTTAAGTTAGTTAGTTGTTTTTTTTTTAAATAAAAAATACTAACTTATGAAATAATTAGAAAAATATTAGAAGCTTTCAGAGAAACAGTAAAATATACTTAATATATAAACAAAGTTTAGGTAGTTGGTTGACTAAAAAATAAAATAATACTAACTTGTGAATTATTTTGAAAAATTACAACAACCATAATAAACATTGTTAAATGTGAAACTGAACATTAATATTTTCGTACAGGCAGAATTTTTGACACACTAGGTTATGCAGTTACACAATCATATTATTATTTTTATTGTATTCTTACATTGAAAAAAAAAAAAGTAAGAAAAAGAGGGAAAAAAATTGGTACGTAATGAGAAAAAGCTGAAATGTTCTAACTAATAATAAATAATATACTTAGTTATCTAATTACCTATAATACAAAGCTGACACAATATCTATTTTTAGCATTTTTGGTAATTAAACATATATCAATGTGGCCCCCAAGCATACTTTGACTTTTTAGTATGCAGCTTTTGGTGGAACAAGTTTGGAGACCCCTGAACCAAAGTATCAAAAGTATCAACATTTGAGTCGAGAATCGATATTAGGACGTAAAAATATGGTATCGGCAGCATCGATATTTCAGTATCGATCCGCACATCACTACTCCTCACACATCTTTGCACTGACTTACAGTATGTATTGATCTGATCACTGAGCGTAAAGCAACCTTCATAGCCGCCTTTTATTCCACCAACCATGGTTAAGGTAAAGGAGTATTTACGGCCAAAACAAATTGTGTGATTAATCTGCATCGACACACCATTCATGCGATAATTATTTTGTGATTAATCAAAGGAGTTCATTCATAATTTTGGCCAAAATAAACTGTGTGATTATCCATCCATCAATCCATTTTCTACCGCTTGTCCCTTTTGAATCTGTGTATATACAGCAGATCTAGGCAAATAAAGGCCCGGGGGACGCATGCGGCCCGTTAAGCTTTTCAATCTGGCCCGCCGGACATTCCCAAATGGAAACTGTAGCCGCCATTATGATGTGCAGTGATGTTTTTAAATAACCGGAAGTCTTGAACTATACAAAGTATTTCAATGGTTGGAATCTGCGCTTTTGCATTATCCATCCATGCATTTTTTACCGCTTGTCCCTTTCTCTGAGTTAATACGGTAATCTACGTCACAGCAGCTCAGACGAGGCACCAAACAGTGTGGGCGTGGTTTGTTTCCACAGAGTGTTTCCAGAGCGGCCAGCCTGGGTGTCAGGGACAGACGCGGAAGGAGATTTTTACAACAATGTTCTACAGATTAGTGATGTATCAGATTGTAGGTGGGGGTTTTTTTACCCTTCACATTCATATTTCGCTGTGTTTGTTGCATTTGTGTTGCGTTTCGCTTGATTGTAAAATATGTCGATCCAGAGGGGGTGTGACGGTCATATGTTGTCAATATTCAGTGTTTTATCGTTCATAGTTAATATTGTAAATTACACATTCTTTATATATACACATACTTACAGTATATATATATATATATATATATACATACATACATATACATATATATGTGTGTGTCTGTATATATATATATATATATATATATATATATATATATATATATATATATATATATATATATATATATATATATATATATATATATATATATATATATATATTAGGGGTGTGGGAAAAAATAGATTTGAATTTGAATCGCGATTCTCACGTTGTGCGATTCAGAACCGATTCTCATTTTTAAAAAATCTATTTTTTATTTATTTATTTATTTTTAATTTAATTTAATTTTTTTTTTTTTAATTAATCAATCCAACAAAACAATACACAGCAATACCATAACAATGCAATCCAATTCCAAAAACCAAACCCGACCCAGCAACACTCAGAACTGCAATAAACACAGCAATTGAGAGGAGACACAAACACAACACAGAACAAACCAAAAGTAGTGAAACAAAAATGAATATTATCAACAACAGTATCAATATTAGTTACAATTTCAACATAGCAGTGATTAAAAATCCCTCTTTGACATTATCATGAGACATTTATAAAAAATAAAAAAAATGAACAATAGTGTCACAGTGGCTTACACTTGCATCACATCTCATAAGCTTGACAACACACTGTGTCCAATATTTTCACAAAGATAAAATAAGTCATATTTTTGGTTCATTTAATAGTCAAAACAAATTTACATTATTGCAATCAGTTGATAAAACATTGTCCTTTACAATTATAAAAGCTTTTACAAAAATCTAATACGCTGATTGGATGTCAGCAGACTGGGGTAGTTCCTGCTGAAATCCTATGTATTGAATAAATAGAGAATCGTTTTTGAATCGGGGAAAAAAATCGTTTTTGAATCGAGAATCGTGTTGAATTGAAAAAAAAAAGATTTTGAATCGAATCGTGACCCCAAGAATCGATATTGAATCGAATTGTATATATATATATATATATATATATATATATATATATATATATATATATATATATATATATATATATATATATATATATATAGGCCTGATATACACGATTAATGCAAAATACATTTTTTTGTGATTAATCAAAAGAGTTCATTCATCATTTTGGCCAAAATAAATTGTTTGATTAATCTGTGTATATACACGATTAATGCGATACATATTTTTGTGATTAATCAAAGGAGTTCATTCATCATTTTTGGTTAAATCCAGTCATATTCTCGAGCACTTGATTTATTTTGTCATTGCCTGTGAAATTATTCCTGAGGGAGACACTTTGACTCTGTGACAGGTCATTTCAATATACATTATCATTCATGGACAAGTGCACATCTAGCAATTAGACGGTTGTTTTCTAAGATAATTCATGGCTTCCTCCAGCCTCCACTGTGATATTTTCCCATGTGATGTGGAGACCCCCGTGCCAGCAGTTATCCCACCGCAGGGGCAGAGGTGGCGTTTTTAAAAAAGGAAGCTGAGACCTTTAAGCCGGCACAAGTATCACAACAGCTTCTTCAATAATGCATCGCTGTTAGCAGGAGGGAGTCCTTTTCTCTCACACACACATTGTCATATGGTGCCTGCTTTCTACCTTTTAAAACAAATTGGGAAGTCGGGGGTTAAATTGAGTGACTTTTTAATGCATTTGATATATCATCACACATCGGCACAGGAGGGTGTCGTTTGTTTTATTTTGGTCTTTGCCGCCGTTCAATGCAGTACGGGTGAACGCGCTCGCACAAGGGGCTACTGTACGCCGAGGCGTCTGCGAAGGATGGGGGGGCGGGGGCGCTCCTTCCTTTGGAGAACACGCAAGCCAACCCACCAGCCCGCGCCGTGTGTGTTCGCTCTCCCCTAATAGAAGTGAGAGCGGCGGTGGCAAAGAAAGGAGCCGAGCGCCTCAGATAACAGCATGGGGCCCCTCTCATTAGCTCACAGGTTGGCGCTTTTGCTGGCTTTCCACTCGACGCCACCGACATTGTGTTCTCCTTCCATGAGGGGGCTAGGGGGGCATGGAGGAATCTCGACCTGGCAAATGTGGACTCGGGAACATAAAAACATAAGTAAAAAGCAATGAACGATGTAAATAACCCCTTGACCAACAAACTGTGATTAGTGTCATCATTGATGGAGTAGTTCTTGTGTGTTCTAGTTTTATTTCGTCTTATTCTAAAGCGGTTAACTTCCTTTCTGAGAGTTAAGACCATGGGTCCCCAAACTTTTTGACTCGGGGGCCGCATTGGGTTAAAAAAATTTGGCCGGGGGCCAGGCTGTGTGTGTGTGTGTGTATATATATATATATATATATATATATATATATACTACCGTTCAAAAGTTTGGGGTCACCCAAACAATTTTGTGGAATATCCTTCATTTCTAAGAACAAGAATAGACTGTCGCGTTCCAGATGAAAGTTCTCTTTTTCTGGCCATTTTGAGCGTTTAATTGACCCCACAAATGTGATGCTCCAGAAACTCAATCTGCTCAAAGGAAGGTCAGTTTTGTAGCTTCTGTAACGAGCTAAACTGTTTTCAGATGTGTGAACATGATTGCACAAGGGTTTTCTAATCATCAATTAGCCTTCTGAGCCAATGAGCAAACACATTGTACCATTAGAACACTGGAGTGATAGTTGCTGGAAATGGGCCTCTATACACCTATGTAGATATTGCACCAAAGACCAGACATTTGCAGATAGAATAGGCATTTACCACATTAGCAATGTATAGTATACTTCTTTAAAGTTAAGACTAGTTTAAAGTGCTTTTCCTTCAAAAATAAGGACATTTCAATGTGACCCCAAACTTTTGAACGGTAGTGTATATATATATATACATATATACATTGTCTTTATAATCCGTTTTGTCATTTAACATCAATTAACATTGATGTTCATCAACATTTAACATTGTCACGTTATCGATGGGAAATGTCATTTTTAGACAATATGATTTGCCTGAGCGGCTAGGAGACACCAAGAGTAACAAGCGGTAGAAAATGGATTAGAAAGGAAAGATTAAAAAAATAAATAAAAATAAAAACTTTTTTTTTTAACTTGGGACTTCCTGTGGGCCGGATTTTGGATGCTGGGGGGCCGGATCCAGCCCGCGGGCCGTAGTTTGGGGACCCCTGGTTAAGACGGTCAAGACAACGTCTGTCCTCCCAACTTCCCTGTTTGCGAGGGTTTGTACGACACATATTGTCAAAGGGTGAGCGATTATGCTCGTTTTTGTTTTTAGTCGTACGTCCTAACTTCCCTGTTTCCAAAGGTGAGTGCATATACTTTACTTTACATTGTTTTTTTTAATTTGATTTATGGTCTACTATTTGGCGGTTAAGTTCTTTTTGCGCTTGTATGAAAGTTAAGATGGTCACAAAGTGTGACGGCCATTCTCATATCATTTGCCTTCGCAAGGCTTAAACATGGGTGGACCATTTTCACTTTATTTCTGTTTTATTTACCATATTTTCCGGACTATAAGGCACACTTAAAATCCTTCTTTTTTTCTCAAAACTCGACATTGCACCTTATAGCCTGGTGCGCCTAATGTACGGAACAATTCTGCTTTTGCTTACGGACCTCAAAGCTATTTTATTTGGTACATGGTGAAATGATAGGTGTGACCAGTAGATGGCAGTCAAACATAAGAGATACGTGTAGACTGCAATATGATGGCAGTCACACACAAGAGATACGTGTAGACTGCAATATGACTCAAGTAAACAACACCAACATTTTATACGTTCCATTGAAAATATAGAACATTACACACGGCGCTCAAGAATCTATTAAAATGTTTCAGTACGACTTTGGTAAGCTATGAAGCCGCACCGCTTGATGGATTATACTGTGCTTCAACATACGAGTATTATTATGATGTGTGTATAAAGTAAGACATTTTATCTGGCGTTTTGTTTCGCAATATTATGCAAAAGCAACTTTTCTTACCTTCTGGTACCTGCTGATCTGTATTTGGGATCTGCATAAATCCTGAAAAATTGCGCGTGTCCGCCTTTGTAGTCCATCACGACACCGTAGTCGATATGCTTCTTCTTTTTCTGCCATGAAAGCGCTAAAACATACCGGTGTAGTGAGTTTACATAATTCACCCAAGGAACTTTAGTTATTAGAGAGCTCCGGTCGGATGTTTTTTCACGGGACACATTTCCGGCGTTGTTATTGCACTAGTGAGCCACAAATGAGGAGATTTAAGTAAAGTCTGAATGTCATTAAAACAGTTAGCTCCATCTTTTGACACTTCTTCCACTCCCGTCCTTGCACGCTACACCGCTACAACAAAGATGACGGGGAGAAGACGCTGCCGAAGGTGAGCCACGTAAATAAGACCGCCCACAAAACGGCGCATCCTGAAGCGACTGTCAGAAAGCGGCTTGAAGATGGTCTGTAAAACATCATTTATGCAACATTTTGACCAAAGAACCACCATTACATGTTATGTAGACCACAAGGAAGTGTTTTAAGTTTAGAAAAAAACTATAACGAATGAAGTCTTTTATCCACTTAACTTTCCTGCCCACAAGGACCTCAAGTAATGCGTTATCAAAAGTTAAGTCATCTTTATTTGCTGTAGTTTTATTTAGTCCTATTATAAGGGGTTAACGTATTTTTACACTTGTTTAAATGTGAAAATGAAGGAATGCATTGTCCAATCCTGCTGAGTTCCCTGTTCGCAAGGGCTTCTCATCAAAATATTGAGCAGGTTGATCTCATTTGGGGTTTTATTGAGTCTTTAGCCGGAGGCGGTGGTTACTGACTGAAGTCGTTAAATCTACAATGTAAATAGTCATGAAAATAAAGAAAACGCATTGAATGAGGAAAATGTGTGTCCAAACTTTTGGCCTGTACTGTATATGTAACGTGTCATCAAAACTTGAGCCATCTTTATTGGTTGTAGTTTTATTTAGTCCCATAATGGAGTGGTTAACTTCTTTTTATACTTATGTGGCAGTCAAAATGGCCCAAAAGTTTGACGAATTAAGTCTTTGATCTGCCTTACCTTCTTGTCCTCGAGGACCTATAACAACCTGTCATCAATCTATTTTTCTATATTTGTTGGTAGTTTTAATTCGGCCTATACACTTGTATCACAGTCAGAATGGCCAAAAGGCATGACTTTTATCCGCTTAAGGACCTACAAGTAATGCGTAATCAAAAGTTAAGTCATCTTTATTTGCTGTAGTTTTATTTAGTCCTATCATAAAGGGGTTAACGTCTTTTTACACTTGTTTAAATGTGCAAATGAAGGAATGAATTGTCCAATCCTTCTGAGTTCCCTGTTCGCAAGGGCTTCTCATCAAAATATTGAGCAGTTTGATCTCATTTGAGGTTTTATTGAGTCTTGTCCCGCAGGCGATGGTTACTGACTGAAGTCGTTCAATGCTTGCACCTCTGTGATAGCAGTGGTGAAGTCGTCTCTGCTGTTAAGCATGTACAGCGGAGATCAGTCATCAGGCTCGTCGTGAGTGGCCTGAAGAGAGCCGCAAACAAAAAGGAGGGTCTTTGATTGATGAAGCTCCATATAGTTTTTGAAGGCCGGAGGGGGACGCCTCTCGATGGTTCTCTCTCTCTCTTAAGGGCCCCGATTAAACCCACGTATTAAAATATGGAGGTGCTTCTAATGAAAAATCAAAGGCACCGTTTCCCCTCTCACACCCCGTCTTTCTCTGTAAGGGTCGTGTGCCCCCCGCCCCTCCTCACCACCACCCCCATCAATTGGGTAGCAGGGACAGCAGGGGAAGAGGAAGGAGATGCTGCTGGTGCTAAACCGAGGCAGACCGCGATGGTTGGAGGTGTAAAAAATCAATAGAGCAGAGCCGTCGGGGGAGGCAGGCAGCCAGGGCATGAGGGGGGAAGGCTGGGGCTCGGGCCCCTCGATCACAACGCTGGCTTCTGGGGAATAAAGTGGGCCTCCCCAGGTCAGCACCACAGAGAAAGGTGAGATTAGAGGAAAGTGGAGGAGGGATTTTTTTTACAGGTGGGAGATGACGAGAGAAGAGATGGGAGTGAGGAGGGGGGTGGGGAGTGGTACCTGGCAAGGCGGGGACCAAGCGGCCCATTAGCCCGTGGCTACCTACATATGGTTCAGTGAACCCTCTCCGCTCAGCCTCGCCATCTTTTTTCCGAAGAAAGAAACTTCACTTTTAACCCGCTCTTCTGCTTTGGAAGGAAGGCTCACTCCTGACCTCCATTTGTGATTCATTTTTTCTTTCATGTCTATTCTTGGGCTCTTATCTAAAATTGAAAACTGTAATAAAAAAAAAACCTAGACACAAAAGACAGACGCTGCTGGAGCGTGCGCGCAACCGTCCATCAGTCCGTCAGTCAGTGGCCATATACTCTGGCGAAGACTATCTGCCTTTTTCTTGTAACGTGACCATTGTTGCTCCCCAATGGACGGCTTTATTTGCATGAGAATACAACCGCGCACAGAGGGACTTAGACAGATCATTATCTCTATATATTTAGGTGTACTTTGTTATTTTACTGCCATTCACATGCTGATGAGAGCCCCCTTTTTAAAGCCCCCTCCAACCTGTGCCCTCCTGAACTCTCCGACACTGGCAAGCTGCAGTCTTGGAATTTTGCAACATTGGAAAAAGATAAAAACATTAGGGGACACAGAGAGTTGTAATCTTGTAAAAAAAAAATTCAATAAAATGAATAAATTTGGGTGGATTTTTGTTTTGTTTTCTTTCAAGCATTGTACAAAAAAAGTTTCAAAAAGGAAACAAAAACCATACTTTTGAATGATAGGCATGCTTCATCAATGAACAGACTTGTACGATAGTAAAAAAAAATCTAAATAAGGATATCCTAACACATTTTATTAATATTTATTTTAATTATAGTGTTTTACTTGTACTTGAGTTAAATTTTCAGCTAATGTACATTTAATTGAGTAGAATATTTTATACCACATCTGTTAAATAAAAAATTAAACACAAATCAGAAAAATAATATAATAATAATTAAATAATTTTTTATAAATCATTTCTTTTAAGCAATTTTATTATTTGTATTGTATATAATTATAAAATTTACAACTGTATTATTGTATTGCATTGTATTATTTGTATCGACACAAAGCACAAAAATCCAGGAATTTAAATCGGAATAAAACAAAGGGGTAAAGAAGAAAATAGCAAAAAAAGAGAGAAAAAAAAGACCTATAAATATGCAAAAGATTTGATATTTTTAACAGGACTTGCCAGTGTTTTATGGTGATTGCTCTAATGGTGGTCCGACAAGATTCCCAATAATACCAAAAAATAAAAATCTTCAATGTAGTTGCGATCAAGGCAAAGGTCTTCGAAAAACAAGTGGCAATAGTCCTCATTAAAAACACTTAGGGTGAGAGGCTGGGACTGAGTTTATGCATATGTGTGCAAGTACAGTATGCAAGCAGGAAAATAATACAAATGAAGAAATCCCTTGCAAAGAAGCTCTCTCTCTCCTCACAATCTGTTATTAAAAATCAAATGCCAGTGCCTAAAAAAAGCCAACGATTCATAATATATTTCATTAATACTTCATGAATCCTTTCACCATACTTAAGCCAGTCTGGCAAAAAGGGGGTGTTGTAAGGGTGAGGGGGGGGGGGGGGGGGGGGGGGGGGAGAAAAAAACATTGTCACCTATTCTAGTACCCGCTTGTCAGCACATCACTGGGGAGCGGGTGTCACATGTCACTTCTGGTTTACACCACCGCGTGGGACGGGGCCGGGTGTGCGGGATGGAAAGGAAGAACAGAAGGAAAAGTGATGATGGGGAAAAAAGAGGGGGAGGGGGGTGGGGTTTATCGTATCATCGCCTCTACGTCTTTATATTTTCCTTCCTTATTATCTGTGGCCCCCACTCACTGCAGTCACTCAATCACACACAGCCCCGAGGACAGCGAGGGGACCCTGGGAGGGCCTTTTTGCTGCAGCGATGACGAGCGTCTGAAAGCTATACTGATCGCTGTCACCCCGTCTGCGTAGGTGTGTGCGTGTGTGTGTGTGTGTGTGTGTGTGTGTGTGTGTGTGTGTGTGTGTGTGTGTGTGTGTGTGTGTGTGTGTGTGTGTGTGTGTGTGTGTGTGTGTGTGTCACTTTGGAGGGGCCAAGTGAGAGATAAGCAAAAAAAAAGGAAACAAGGGTAATAGACACATTTGCACACTAAATAACAACAACAAAAATAGGCTGCAGGCCACATCCTTATAGCCAAGTGTGGAGATAGAGAGGGCTCATCCGATCATTGATTATTCTGTAAAGTATACCTGGGAAAAATACGGCCCGTGGGCCACATGCGGCCTGTTAAGATTTTAAATCCGGCCCGCCGGACGTTCTACATAATTTTTTTAGACCTTTGACATCAAAACTGTGGCCGCCATTATAATGTGCAGTGCTGTTTTTAAACGACCGGAACTTCAATGGTTGGAATCTGCGCTTTTGCATTATCCATCTGTGCATTTTCTACCGCTTGTAAGTCTTGAACTATAGAAAGTATTTCAATGGTTGAAATCTGCGCTTTTCAGTGTTACACCAGTTATTACGGTAATCTACGTCACAGCAGCTCAGACGAGGAACAAAGCAGAGTGAGCAGGGTTTGTTTTCAGAGCAGCCAGCCCGAAACGTTTGTGTTCGAAACAGATGCAGAAACAGATTTTTACGTGATAATCTATCATATTGTAGGTGTTTATTACACTTTGCATTCATACTTTGCTGTTTTTTACATTTTTGTTGTGTTTTGCTTGGTCTGATAAGTAAAAGAAGAGCGACGTTCATATGTTGTTAAAATTCAGTGTTTTATTGTTCATGGTTAATATTGTAAATCCCACTGTCTTTATTTTAATGTACATATTAGGTGTCCCATTCAGTAAAAAAACAGTAAAATTCCATTCCGTTTTTTGAAGTGGTCTGTGTTTAGAACTCTATCGGACATTGTGACTTATGGTATTAGTGTTCCTGAAAAAAAGGGACCCAAACACACATACTGTACAGCAGATTTTTACAGCTAAATGTGTGTATATCATCTATACACTAGGGCTGCAACAACTAATCGATTAAATCGATTAAAATCGATTATAAAAATAGTTGCCGATTAATTTAGTCATCGATTCGTTGGATCTATGCTATGTGCATGCGCAGAGGCTTTTTTTTGTTTGTTTGTTTTTTTTTTACATTTTTTTTTTTTTATTTTTATTTTTTTTAAATAAACCTTTATTTATAAACTGCAACATGTACAAACAGCTGAGAAACAATAATCAAAATAAGTATGGTGCCACTCTTCTGGGTTTTTTCAATAAAATACTGGAAAGGCCAGAAATGTAGTTTGTCTCTTTTATCCGATTATTAATCGAAGTAATAATCGACAGATTAATCGATTATCAAATTAATCGTTAGTTGCAGCCCTACTATACACACATACACATTGGCCCCCCAGACACATTTTTTTCTCTCAATCTGGCCCCGGAGTTAAAATATTTGCCCAGCTCTGCTGTAAAGTATACACTACACACCTTAAGCCATTTTTACAGTAAAAATTTACTTTTTTAATGACGGTCTCTGTTTGTGTAAGCCAGGTCTTATACTTTTTAAGCGCTGCACACAAAAGGGTGAAAAGTCGTCCAAATATGCAACGTTATGATATTATTTTTCAGACAAATACACCGCAATGTTGGCGCTGTTATCAAGCCACTAAGATAGACCCAGCAAATCGGTTTAACTTTAAATTTCTCACACAGCTCTAAAAACTTTAAGGTGGTTCGCCGAATCGCCTCAACATTTCCCCCACACCTTCATG
>NC_084737.1:25570497-25595497 GCF_033978785.1 Entelurus aequoreus
CCTACAATTTAGTCTTAAAAAGTGCTAGAGAAACATTCTTCTCCAATATCATAAACAGCAACACAAATAAGGCCAAACCCTATTCACAATCGTTGACAGACTGACTAAACCCCCAACACAAATACCAGCCGAACTCCATTCCACGCAGAAATGCAATGACTTTGCATTCTTTTATACTGATAAAATTGAAGGCATCAGACGCACCATCAATATCTCAAGTAAAAAAGTTGGATCACCACCCCATTTAGGCAAAAGTAACACAGCAATGATGGCAAGCTTAATGCCATAGACTCTAAAACTCTAGTGGAAACGGTGACAGCTCTAAAGTCATCCACCTGCTGCCTTGATGTTTTACCTACCAACTTCTTTAAGAATGTTTTTGACTGCCTATCAACAGACATCTTGCAAATAGTTAATAATTCTATTAAATCGGGCAATTTCCCGAAGGCTTTCAAAACTGCAGTCATTAAACCTCTTCTAAAAAGCAGAGCCTAGATGCCTCTGTTATCAACAACTACAGACCAATTTCAAATCTACCATTCATAAGTAAAATAATTGAGAAAGTTGTCCTCCAACAACTAAATCACTTCTTGGCTTCTACTGGCTGCCACAACAACTTCCAGTCAGGATTTCGACCTCTTCATAGCACAGAGACGGCCCTTCTTAAAGTTATAAATGACATCCGTCTAAACACAGACTCTGGCAAAACTTCAGTATTAATGCTTTTGGACCTCAGTGCTGCATTTGACACTGTCGACCACTCAATACTTTTGGACAGGTTGGAAAACTGGGTGGGGATCTCAGGCACAGTTTTAAGCTGGTTCAAGTCATATCTACAAGATAGGAACTATTTTGTTTCCATTGGTGACTTTGTATCAGAACCAACCAACGTAACGTGTGGAGTCCCCCAAGGTTCAATCTTGGGGCCGACTTTATTTAACATCTATATGCTCCCACTAGGACAAATCATGCAAAATAATAACATTGACCATCATTGCTATGCCGATGACACCCAAATCTATGTAGCGCTATCACCAAATGACTATCGCCCCATAGATCTTCTGTGCCAGTGCATTGAGCAAGTCAAACACTGGATGTGCCAAATTTCCTACAACTAAATGAAGATAAAACTGAGATAATTGTTTTTGGTGCTAAAAAAGAAAGGTTTAAAGTCATCCAACACCTTAATCACTGTCCCTGAAAACCTCAAATAAAGCCAGAAATCTTGGGGTTATTTTAGATTCTGATTTACATTTCGACAGTCACATCAAATCAGTAACAAAATCGGCCTACTATCACCTCAAAAATGTAAAAAGACTTAGAGGGCTCATGTCAGCTCAAGACTTAGAAAAACTTGTACATGCCTTTATTACCAGTAGGCTAGACTATTGTAATGGTCTCCTTGCAGGTCTTCCCAAAAAAACTGTCAGGCAGCTACAGCTTGTTCAGAACGCTGCTGCTAGAGTTCTAACAAAGACCAAAAAATGTGAGCACATTACACCAATTCTTAAATCCTTACATTGGCTCCCTGTACATCAGAGAATAGATTTCAAAATCCTCCTGCTCACATATAAATCACTACATGGTCTAGGGCCCAAGTATATCACTGATATGCTCCACTATATACGCCCTCTAGATCACTAAGATCTTCTGAGACCAATCTGTTAGCGGTTCCAAGAGTAAACTCAAATCAAGGGAGATCATCATTCAGTCACTATGCAACACATAGCTGGAATAAACTTCCTGAAGATGTCAGACTCTCCCCAACTCTCACTACTTTTAAAACTAGACTGAAGACTTTTATGTTCACCTTAGCTTTCAGCTAAATCTTTTAATCTTTTAACTTTTAACGTCTGCACTGTTTTTATTTTATTGTCTGCATTTTAATTTTGCTTTTATTTTCTTTCATTTCACTTTGTTGTCTGTGAAGCACTTTGAGTCTGCCTTGTGTATGAAAAGCGCTATACAAATAAAGTTGCCTTGCCTTGCCTTGCCTTAATGTCCTCTGTGTATTCAATTTACATTCGCATGTCCCATGACACATTATCTGTATGTAATATTGCTGCATTTTTGTGTTGTTTGTGTGCCATGTTGTTCCAGACCACAGCAAACGTTACCCAGCCCGCAGGATTGTAAAAAATCCATTAGAAGAAGACAACCTGCCGTTTCCTTTAACTTGGACAGACACATCTATACAGGTGGCCA
Source organism: Entelurus aequoreus (assembly GCF_033978785.1). Lineage (NCBI taxonomy): Eukaryota > Metazoa > Chordata > Actinopteri > Syngnathiformes > Syngnathidae > Entelurus > Entelurus aequoreus. The sequence goes on from NC_084737.1 coordinate 25,572,703, forward strand.
TTCTGAGCCAGTAATTTCCAGAAGTTATCTCATTCTGTGGGAAGCCTCTTAACGATTTCCAATGTTGCAGAAATGTGTAGAATAAAAATAAAAATACAGCATTTTGTCAACAAAGATTTGTGTCAGCCTTTGATAGTAGGCTAATATAGCTAATATAGACACTTGCATCATGCGTTGCCTTCATTATAAGACTTATATAAGGCTTTTCATTTTTTGCGGCTCCAGGCAGATTTTTTTTTTTTGTATTTTTGGTCCAATATGGCTCTTTCAACATTTTGGGTTGCCGACCCCTGGGTTAAAGGCCTACTGAAACCCACTACTACCGACCACGCAGTCTGATAGTTTATATATCAATGATGAAATCTTAACATTGCAACACATGCCAATACGGCCGGGTTGAACTTATAAAGTGCAATTTTAAATTTCCCGGCAAACTTCCGGCTGAAAACGTTTCGATATGATGACGTTTGCGTGTGACGTCAATGGTTGAACCGGAAGTATTGGTACACCATTGTATCCCAATACAAACAGCTCTGTTCTCATCGCAAAATTCTACAGTATTCTGGACATCATGTTTTGCAATTTGTTCAATTAACAATGGAGACAGCAAAGAAGAAAGCTGTAGGTGGGATCGTGTATTAGAGGCCGCTGCAGCAACACAACCAGGAGGACTTTGAGTTGGATAGCAGACGCGCTATCCGACGCTAGTCCTTCGTCGCGCCGTCGATCGCTGGAACGCAGGTGAGCACGGGTGTGATGAGCAGATGAGGGCTGGCGTAGGTGGAGAGATAATGTTTTTATCATAGCTCTGATGAGGTCCCGTAGCTAAGTTAGCTTCAATGGCGTCGTTAGCAACAGCATTGCTAGGCTTCGACAGGCGGCACAGCATTAACCGTGTGGTTACAGGTCCAGTGTTTGGTTCGGTGTCTCCTGATAGTAGTATTGTTGATCTTCTGTCTATCCTTCCAGTCAGGGGCTTATTTCTTTTGTTTCTATCTGCATTTAAGCACGATGCTATCACGTTAGCTCTGTAGCTAAAGTGCTTCACCGATGTATTGTTGTGGAGATAAAAGTCACTGTGAATGTCCATTTCGCGTTCTCGACTCTCATTTTCAAGAGGATATAGTATCCGAGTGGTTTAAAATACAAATCCGTGTTCCGCAATAGAAAAAGGAGAAAGTGTGGAATCCAATGAACCCTTGTACCTAAGTTACGGTCAGAGCGAAAAAAGATACGTCCTGCACTGCACTCTAGTCCTTCACTCTCACGTTCCTCATCCACGAATCTTTCATCCTCGCTCAAATTAATGGGGTAATCGTCGCTTTCTCGGTCCGAATCGCTCTCGCTGCTGGTGTAAACAATGGGGAAATGTGAGGAGCCCTTCAACCTGCGACGTCACGCTACTTCCGGTACAGGCAAGGCTTTTTTTTTATCAGCGACCAAAGTTGCGAACTTTATCGTCGATGTTCTCTACTAAATCCTTTCAGCAAAATATGGCAATATCGCAAAATGATCAAGTATGACACATAGAATGGATCTGCTATCCCGTTTAAATAAAAAAAATCATTTCAGTAGGCCTTTAAGTATTCATAAAAAATAAGGCAGAGGTTTAATTTAACAAGTATATTTGATATTTCGGCCATTGTATCATTACACACAGTTTTAATATTTAATAAAGTGATTATTTGGCGTACAACTAAATTGGAGCCCACGTACCACAGTTTGAGAATCACTGCTATAAACCAATGTCCGCTGGAGAGGACATTGGGATGAAGAGAAAGACAATTATTTCATGCAAAAAAAAAAAAAAAAAATTCTGGGTCTAAGGAGGACAATATTTCAAGACCATATCCACCAACTCAAAAGCACTGCTGACTTTTCCCACACACTTAAGAGAAATATGCAGATTTACCAGACGTGTCCCACAGACTGAGCTCCACTCTCTGCTCCTCCAGCTCCAGACAAGCGGTGTAGTTCTCAAACACCGTGGCACGTATGTCTGCGTGGAACAATGAACATGAACATCAGTGGGGGGAGGTGTCAGTCTGCCAGCAACAGGTAGAACAAGGGAATGGAAGCATGCCATGTGGGGGGGGGGGGGGGGGGGGGGGGGGGGGGTCTAAATTGGAGCACGTGATTTGCAAAAACCACGCAATACGTGAATATGTGAAATGTTTCACAGATGACGATATTTTGTCGAAGAGTCCGACTTACCTCAGGATAACAGTCCTTGGCCAGCACTTGCAACATCGCCGTTTTCCCGCATTGGACGTCTCCACCAGGACCAGCTTACATCTCACCACCATAGGCTGCGTGTTTCTCCTTTCCTTCATGGTGGCCACAGCAGTCCAATGGATCTTCGTGGAAAAGTGGCGAATAGAAGAAAGAAAGAAGAAGATGAAAAAGGCGTCCTGGTGTCACGTCGCACACGGAGGATGTCCGCAGTTGATGTGATTGAATTTGCCACTGTGGCTTTTTATAGAAGAGGAGGCAGCCAATAAGAGTCTCTCTCTCTCTCCTCTCTCTCTCTCTCTCTCTCTCTCTCTCGTCTCTCTCTCTCCTCTCTCTCTCTCTCTCTCTCTCTCTCTCTCTCTCTCTCTCTCTCTCTCTCTCTCTCTCTCTCTCTCTCTCTCATGGCAAATATCATCATCCATATCAGTGGTTCTCAACCTTTTTTCAGTGATGTACCCCCTGTGAAAATGGTTTTAATTCAAGTATCCCCTAATTAGAGCAAAGCATTTTTCGTTGAAAAAAAGAGACACAGAAGTAAAATACAGCACTATGTCATCAGTTTCTGATTTATTAAATTGTATAACAGTGCAAAATATTGCTCATTTGTAGTGGTCTTTCTTGAACTATTTGGAAAAAAAGATAGGTTTTTATTTCATATTTAAAGAGGATTTTTGAATTGTTGCTATTTTGATAATATTTAAAAAAAATCTCACGTACCCCTTGGCACACCCTCAAGTACCCCCAGGGGTACGCGTACCCCCATTTGAGAACCACTGATCCATATCATATATATTGCAAGTGTTTTGTTGGCCCGCTGCATATTGTTGAAATAAAATCAAACAAAACAGTACAAATGTCAGAAAAAATAGCAAAACAATCATGCATTAACATACTATACATTACCTTTTGCACTATATTAATTTATATTATTATGTGTTGTCAATTTGCACTTTTTATGTCATTGCCTGAAATAAATAAATAAATGAAAAGTTCTGTAATGAGGAAAAAAAGGAACGTTTAATATTAATAACTAGGTGTTATGTACGAGAGGAGTAGACGGCACAGACAACAAGGGGGCATGGTTAGCTCTATGGTTAATGGTAAATGGGTTATACTTGTATAGCGCTTTTCTACATTTTTAAGGAAGTCAAAGCGCTTTGACATGATTTCCACATTCACCCATTCACACACTGATGGTGGGAGCTGCCATGCAAGACGCTAACCAGACCCATTAGGAGCAAGGGTGAAGTGTCTTGCTCAAGGACACAACGGACGTGACTAGGATGGTAGAAGGTGGGGATTGAACCAGGAACCCTAGGTTGCTGGCACAGCCACTCTCCCAACTGCGCCACGCCGTCCCCCTATGTATTTATTACAGTGGTTCTCAACCTGGGTTCGATCGAAACCCTAGGGGTTCGGTGAGTCGGCCTCAGGGGTTCAGCGGAGCCTCCGCCGCGGAGGTCAAGACACACCCGACTCATCGTGTAAATAAAAATATATCGAGGTGTCAACAGGTCCGTGTCCAGGCGAGAGGTCGAGATCCAAGAGGGGGCAGGCCGAGAGAACCAGAGGGGAACAACAAGGAAGACGAGACGCACAGCTCGTCACGTGGAATGAAGGCAGAGGTACTCGAGCAGATGATTACGTTCTGGCCCGGGGATAGCAGGTTGTGCAGGCTTTTGAAGGCAGGACCTCTGATCAACCACAGGTGCGCTGATCGCTGGTGATTTTTTTAAATTTTTTTATTTATTTTTGTGTCCTGTCCAGCTTCTCAGGCAAATCATATAGTTGATATATAATGCCCATATCGGCTGTTTAGATTTACTTATACAAAAGAGAAGTGTAGGATACTTCTCTTGTTGCCTTATTTGTATTTGACTTTATTAAATGTATTTATATTATCATTTGGTGCAGCCGGGCCGGAGCAGGAGGGGATAGAAAGAGAAAAAAAGGAAGACAGAGGGGGAGATTGTGGGGACAAGAGGGGGATTAGACAGAGAGACAAAAAACAACAACAGCAAACACAACAATAACAACAACAACAACAATAGAGCAACATCAGCAAATACGATATGTACAATTATGATGGGTAAAAGTGCTAGCAAAGAAGCAGTTAGAGAAATAAATACTAACAGAAATGACAATGAGCATTATTACGCTACAAATGGAGCAATACAAATACAATAGAAATAGCGCTATTGATAATAAACAATACCAATAATTTACCTCTATTATCAACAATACAGTTGTTCAAATGCAACAATACATATACGTAATGATAACTAGAGATACGAAAGAATGCAGAAAAATGGAGGGGAAGAAAGAGAAGCAACCTATATTAACCTTGTAGATTGTTATAGTAACAATAGGTCACTGGTGATTGATTGCAGCTGCTTGCTTCCGCCGGGCGTGGGCGTGTCCCGAGGTGCGCTCCGTGGGGCTCATTGATGAGTGCGCATTGACCTGCGCCCGGGCCGTGACACTAGGGATGTATACTGTGTACTGGTATTTTTTAGTACCGGTTCCTAATTGGGTCCAGGAAGACCTCCTGATGATGAAGTTAGGTAGGTAGGTAGGTAGGTCTTTATTGTCATTGCACAAGTACACCAAAACTTTGTTTTTCAGCACAAACCCGTTCAACATTAGACAAACAAACAGTGTATATAGTTACAGAACAGGAACGCTGATGGGTCACCACAAGGTGCCCTGTAAAAGATGGGAAAAAGGTAAATGCTGGGGGAGGATGAGTAAAAAATACAATCTAGAGGTAGTATTATGCTCTGGGCCTGTTTTGCTGCCAATACAACAGGTGCTTTACAGAGAGTAAATGGGACCAATGAAAAAGGAGGATTATTTATTTTATTTTTTTTTTCATAAAGAAATACAATCATGTGTGCTTACGGACTGTATCCCTGCAGACTGTATTGATCTATTTGATATATAATGTATATATTGTGTTTTTTATGTTGATTTAATAAAAAAATTTAATTAAAAAAACATTTTTTTTTTTTTTTAAATTTCTTGTGCGGCCCAGTACCAATCGGTGGTTGGGGACCACTGCCTTAAGAGAACACGATTGCAGCTATTTGGGAAACAACACTTCTTAGAAGGCAAAATAACTTTCCAATGTCCGGGTCAGCTGTGATGCTACTTAGTGAAAAACTTTGTCCATTTGTCGAAGGAGAGACAACGAGAATGCGAGCTTCCGTGGATGTGATAAAAAAAAGGTAGCGTTGTGCTTTGTATTACCTGGCAGTCGAGGAAAACGGCGAATGCATTTGGACTGGCAAAGCAGACTGTATCAGTTATTGTCCGCCATGTATGTCGCGGACTCGACGTCTTGGTCCAGAGTATATAAAGTCACCAAAAAGGAATGGACAATGAAGGTGAAGGCAAAATAGTGAGGAGTGTCCTGACCAGATATCTAGATCCCTAGATTAATGTTAAATGTTCTTTATCACATTGTTTACGTGTCTAATAAATATTTGATTAATTTATGATGGCTCAGGTGTGATTTACTACAACAGGGCCCCACAGCACACTGGATTCCAGTTAATTGAAATACCACAACACTGGATATTGTTCAGATAAGTTACATTTAAGAACTTACACACAAAGCAACACTGGAGGTGACTATGACGTGCGCATTTTCCGCGCATGCGTACTAGGTCGTGTTGCTGGAGGAGGCGAGGGGGTCTTAAACGGTGGCATTGTTGTGTGTGGACACGGATCGGATAAGGTTAGGTGTGGTTTACCCTGGATAACCTTATCCGGCTTAATGTAAATGGGGCCTGAGTCTGTTGATCAAGTTAGTGGATTAAATATATTACTGAGCAGTGTTTTTTTAAAGTAATAGGCAGGCATTCTCTTCGGGATGCCATACTTGGGGAGAATCAAAACAGCCTAAAAAAAATAAAGAATAACACTTATTTCAAACCTGCCACGGCAAAATGAATATATTTTAGTTCATATAGTGAGAAAGTAAACAGAGTCTGAGTTGAAAGGTCCACGAAATAGGCTTATAGAAATACTAGACTTAAAAGTGTACCATCAAGTGCTGGCCTCCATGATAGGTGACAGTCAGCAGCCTTTCACACCTGATGGCTACTTCTAACTACTGTATGGAAATGTCATTGTAAGCAAAGAGAAATTGAAAGATAAAAGTCAATTAAGAGCTCTTCCTGAATGTCTGGCAGGCTAATTTGCTTACTGCTGACATGCAATTAGAGCCTCCTTGCAGGGTTCTTCTTGGACCCAGTGAGTCACAGTAAGGCCCCCTTGTCCTCAACCCCTTCATGCTGTCACCTGTCTGCGGTCTCACGGCCATGTCAGGCTGACACCTCACACTGCAGGACATTGAGAGGAAAACTGTCTCGACACGCCGGAACAACAACGGATGAAGAAAACAAAAATAGCCTACATCACAGCTTTCAGTGTTAATAGGATATCTTCAGGCAAAATTGGATGTTCTTTTCAGTGTGGCCCCGTAATGTTCTAATGTGGCCCTTAAATGTCCCCCCAGACAAAGCTTTACAGACACACACGTATTAAGCTATAAACTGTACACAATACTTGCTTCATTCACAATATTACTTTATTACATGGTTACTTTATAGCAGGAATATCAAACATATCTTCTATTTTATAATAATATGAATGTGTTTTTTAAATGTGGGGAGGATCAGAAATATATTTAGTAATTATGTCTACTTCCTGTTCCTAGGACCAATGCCACCACAACCTAGTTATTTGTTATCAATGCAGTTATAGTAACCCAAAGTCTCAGGAGCCAGACTCATCATTCAATGTGGCCCACCATATCCTTTAATATGGCCCGCTACATCATTTATTGTGGTCCGTCACAAAATGTATCTTGTCCACGTCATTTAATGTGGCTTACCACGTAATTTACATTGTCCGCCACATCATTTAATGTGACCCGCCAAGTCATTTAACATGGCCTGCCACATAATTTATTGTGGTCCCCCACGTCATTTAATGTGGCTTACCACATCATTTACATTGTCCGCCACATCATTTAATGTGACGCGCCATGCCATTTAAAATGGCCCGCCACATCATTTATTGTGGTCCACCACGTCATTTAATGTGGCTTACCACATCATTTATATCGTCCGCCACATCATTTAATGTGAACCGCCATGTCATTTAATATGACCCGTCATGTCATTTAATATGGCCCGCCACCTCCTTTATTGTGGTTCACCACGTCATTTAATGTGACTTACCACATTATTTATATTGTCCGCCATATCATTTAATGTGACCCGCCACATCATTTAACGTGATGCGCCATGTCATGTCACCACATCATTTATTGTGGTCCACCACATCATTTATTGTGGCTTACCACGTCATTTACATTGTCCGCCACATCATTTAATGTGACGCGCCATGCCATTTAAAATGGCCCGCCACATCATTTATTGTGGTCCACCACGTCATTTAATGTGGCTTACCACATCATTTATATCGTCCGCCACATCATTTAATGTGAACCGCCATGTCATTTAATATGACCCGTCATGTCATTTAATATGGCCCGCCACCTCCTTTATTGTGGTTCACCACGTCATTTAATGTGACTTACCACATTATTTATATTGTCCGCCACATCATTTAATGTGACCCGCCACATCATTTAACGTGATGCGCCATGTCATGTCACCACATCATTTATTGTGGTCCACCACATCATTTAATGTGGCTTACCACATCATTTACATTGTCCGCCACATCATTTAATGTGACGCGCCATGCCATTTAAAATGGCCCGCCACATCATTTATTGTGGTCCACCACGTCATTTAATGTGGCTTACCACATCATTTATATCGTCCGCCACATCATTTAATGTGAACCGCCATGTCATTTAATATGACCCGTCATGTCATTTAATATGGCCCGCCACCTCCTTTATTGTGGTTCACCACGTCATTTAATGTGACTTACCACATTATTTATATTGTCCGCCACATCATTTAATGTGACCCGCCACATCATTTAACGTGATGCGCCATGTCATGTCACCACATCATTTATTGTGGTCCACCACATCATTTAATGTGGCTTACCACATCATTTACATTGTCTGCCACATCATTTAATGTAACGCGCCATGTCATTTAATATGGCCCGCCACATCATTTATTGTGGTCCACCACGTCATTTAATGTGGCTTACCACATCATTTATATCGTCCGCCACATCATTTAATGTGACCCGCTATGTCATTTAACATGGCCCGCCACATCATTTATTGTGGTCCACTACATCATTTAATGTGGCTTACCACATCATTTATATCGTCCGCCACATCATTTAATGTGCCCCGCCATCTCATTTAATATGACCCGTCATGTCATTTAATATTGCCCGCCACCTCATTTATTGTAGTTCACCACGTCATTTAATGTGACTTACCACATCATTTATATTGTCCGCCACATCATTTAATGTGACGCGCCATGTCATTTAAAATGGCCCGCCACATCATTTATTGTGGTCCACCACGTCATTTAATGTGGCTTACCACATCATTTATATTGTCCGCCGCATCATTTAGTGTGACCCGCCACATCATTTAATGTGACCCGCCACATCATTTAATGTGACCCGTCACATCATTTAATATGACACGCCATGTCATTACAGTGGCCCGTCATGTCATTTAACATGGCCCGCCACGTTATTTATTGTGTTCCATCACAAAATGTATGTTGTACACCTCATAATTTAATTGGCCTGCAACATCATTTGATGTGACCCGCCATATCATTAAATGGCCCGCAACATCATTAGATATGGCCCACCACATCATTTATGTGGTCCGCCACGTAATCCACCAAATGCATTAATGTGGCTTGCAAAATGTTTAATGTAGCCCGTCGCCTCATTTATGTGGTCCGCCACACCATTTAAATGGCCGTTCACACAATTTTATGTTATCCATCAAATAAATTAAAAGGGGAACTGCACTTTTTGGGGAATTTTGCCTGTTGTTCACAATCCTTATAAAAGACAAGAACGCATGTTTTTTTGCGTTTTTTTTTTTTTTTGCATTTTATTTTGTAATAATTGGTTTGTCCTAGGTGGCTAGCAATGCAGCAATGCTGCCTCTAAATCACTCTAAAAAGGCACCCAAACACCGCCAACAATACAATCTGTTTGTTGTGATCCGGTGTTGGATCATAGTTTATTTTGGGTTTTGAGTCACTTGCCGTTTAAGTTCTGTTTCAGCACCCCTGTTTTGTGTTGTCTTGGTTGTCATGGGTGCTGATTGATTGTTTTCGCCTGCATCTGATTAGTGTTCAGGACTCACACCTGTTCCCGGGCACTAATCAGAGAGCTATTTAGTCCTGCCTTTTCCCGTCACTCATCCTGGTGCTTGTGTTTGCTTTACGCAACTGTCACGTTCATACCATGTGTCCGTAAGCTAAGCGTTGCCTTATGCCTTCCCTGTGTGTGCCATTCCGGTAGCTTTCCTTGTGCTAGGCACGCTCTCCTTGTGTTCGCTTGTTTTGTTCGTTTCTGTTTTCGTGTATGATTTATGCAAATGTACGGCAGTGAAAATGAATTTCCCCAAGGGGACCAATAAATCTAAATTAATAAAAAAATCTAAAAAAAAATTAAAAATCATTTGTCCTACCTGCACGCTGTCTCTGGAGTTCCTGCTGACCTCACCGGAAGAACAATCGGCATCATCATGCCTCCTCGCCAGCGACAACGCAACACTGTTATCTGTATAATAACCAAGCTGTAGCGACATTGTTATTGTAAGAATGAACACAGAGGTACTCTTTTTCTAGCGGAGTAACACATGACTTTGCTAGGGCATTAGCCGCGAGCTAGCTTCTGCGTCAGCAGCTGAATGGCTTTTGAGTTTGTAATGGACAAAAAAATGCGATAGGACAATAATCTGTATGGACTGAAAAACATGAACAATCATACTACTGTGTATGTAAAGTATTAGCCCACATTTCATGTTTTGTTTGTACACAGCTAGCTAGACAGCGTATGTGGTTTTAACAACACACATGACGTGCTGCATGCATCATGATCAAATATTATAGTGACTCAATTGTCCAATTGATCCAGCTAACAGGGAATTATTTTTTTCTCTCCAGTTTATTTTGGGTAAACACGCCATTTTTGTCGACATAGCTTGGCGCCGAAACTCCACATTTACACTGTCAACTCACGCCGGTCCTGACTCTCTTGGGTTCCGTTTGCGCCAACATTTTACTCTTGTTCGTTTTAGCCAACCTTCTATAAGCAACAGTTCATCCTCTGTATATTCAGCTTCAAAAAGATAAGGTTGTGAATCCTCTTTTGTCCAAAAAGAGTCGTCTTTAATGTCTGTTACCAAGTCATGATTACAACCAGTGTTGGGACTACTGGTTGTAACTTAAGCAACAGCGGCTGGATTTAAACGGAGGGACTGCTAGCCAGGACAACATTGATAGAGCCATTGCAGCGTATGTGGTAGAAGACATGCAGGCTATTTCTATAGTGAAGACCCGGTGGTATGGTATTTTTTTTTGTCATAAAAAAATACAATCATGTGTGCTTACTGTATTGATCTATATTGATATATAATGTAGGAACCAGAAATATTAATAACAAAGAAACAACCCTTTTGTGCGAATGAGTGTGAATGAGTATTAATGGGGGAGGGAGGTTTTTTGGGTTGGTGCACTAATTGTAAGTGTATCTTGTGTTTTTTATGTTGATTTAATAAAAAAAAACAAAAAACATTTTTTAAAATTTTTTTATTTTTTATTTCTTGTGCGGCCCGGTACCAATCGATCCACGGACCGGTACCGGGGCGTGGCCCGGTGGTTGGGGACCACTGTCCTAAATGCTGTCATTTTCATGTTAGTATGCCTTTAAAATGCCTATAAAAATGGTGCTTGTTATGCACTTCAGTGTTTTTGCATTATTCCAACTTTCATTTTCTATACAGCTTCTGGGTTGTTGTGTAAATGAATGCAGAAAAGTATGACCTCTGTCTGGTCTTTTAATCTGCAGTGAGGATGCCAAGTGGAGGACACAGGTGGCTTTGAATAGTCATCAGACACAAAGTGACACCTTCCAATATGGCACGTACTAAAAGATGAGAAGAGTGTAGGGCAGGGGTGGGCAATTAATTTTTACCGGGGGCCGCATGAGCTACCCGAGCACTGCTGGAGGGCCACATCGACAATATTTCAATTAAATTTTGCTCAATATTATTTTTGATGCATACCGTAAGATAAATAATAATAATAATAATAACAATTAATAATAATAGTAATACTTCAACATAGTGTGTGTAACAGCATTCCATGACTAATATAAATAAATGAACATTAATAATAAATGAGGAGTCATAGCGTAACTTTGTGTGGTGTTTGAGTTGTCCGACTTTTTGTGTGGCCATAAACGCACCAGTGGTTTAGTGCTATGCGTGTTGGTGACAGATGACAAGTTGGTTTTGGCCTGGTTTGTAAGGCAGAAAATGACTAGTTTTTCGAGATAGAATTGTTTTACTCATGTTTTTGGTGTGGTTATGTCCGAATATAAACAGTTTTGCTCAATAAAGTGATCAATATAATTCCTGTCCTCGAAGCATCTCGATAGACGTTACAATAATTGAACGGTGTTGTAAACGGTGTTGACGAACACCATTAGGGCCGCTTATTGTCACTGTCACTCAAAGTTGCATTGCAAAATTCCATAGAATAAATATGTTTATTTTGTTTAGAATTCAGATGGGGCGCGGCATATACTTGCTGCGCGCAGCGGACGCTTGAGCAGTGCGCAATTGCGCAGGCACGCACCTTAGAGGGGATGTTGCTTTGCAGTTCATGTCTTGTTGAAAACACGGCATTCCTCATCAACTTTTCTCTTTTTAGCGTCTCGGGTGTAAACCGTGCATCACTTGTCGCTGCATGTGCACCTTCACTCGCAGGTTACACACGGACACACGCCCATAAATAATACTTTTCAAAATAAAAGCAGCACAGTTGTATTGCGCGCAGGACATAGATGTTTTTTCAACTTTATTTTGTAATTGCAGCTGTTCACATTCACTCACAACCACGCACACGCATACGTCCACACGGAAGTAATACAAATAACGATTTTCAAAACAAAAGCAGCACCGTTGTATTGCACACTCGACATAGATACTTTTTAAAATTTATTTTGTAATTTATAATTGGCCTCACGCGGGCCGGACAGGGACGCACAAAGGGCCGGATGCGGCCTGCGGGCCGCAGAATGCCCAGGTCTGGTGTAGGGGAAGAGGAGGACGGTAGAGAGGAGGCGAGGACGACTACCAGCAGGATACAACATGGCGCTATCACAACTTGGTATCAGTGGTGGTGATGGGCTTACACTTGACACTGACACATTAAAGAGAGTAACAAGAAAACAAACACATTTCCAAAAAAATACAGTTAAACAAGAAAACAATGTAAAAAGGTGTATGAGATGTTGATACTACTTTGTCAAATTCAACACAAATGCAAGATAAAGGCTGCTTTTTCTTAGTTTATCTACAATCTTGCTATTTATTTTAATTGCTGTTGGGAAGTGTGATTAACTTGTAAGATTATTTAGTATTACTAGATATGTTCTTTTTTTTTTATTGTTTTAAGACAAAAATCGCTTAATTTTTTTTTCTTCCAAATTCACAAAAAAACGTATATATTGAAAGGATTGTCATCAAATTGTGGTGTGTTACAGCAGTGTATTTCAACCTTGTTTGAGCCAAAGCACTTTTTTTTTTCATTGAAAAAATGTGGAGGCACACCACCAGCTGAAATCATTAAAAACATGAAACTCAGAAGCTGATATTGACAGTAAAAAATGTTGGATAAGAATTCAAACCATAACCAACAATGCATGACTTCTACCTTCCTAGTCACGTCCGTTGTGTCTTTGGGCAAGACACTTCACCCTTTGCCTCTGATGGCTGCTGGTTAGCGCCTTGCATGGCAGCTCCCGCCATCGGTGTGTGAATGTGTGTGTGAATGGGTAAATGTGGAAATACTGTCAAAGCGCTTTGAGTACCTTGAAGGTAGAAAAGCGCTATACAAGTATAACCCATTTATCATTTATTTATCATTATAGCTCTTGTCTCAAAGTACTGTCACATCACGACTTTTTGGTGTCTTTCTGTGTGTAGTGTTTTCTTGTCTTGCGCTCTTATTTTGGTGGCTTTTCCTGTTTAGTTGGTATTTTCCTGTAGAAGTTTCATGTTTCATGTTTCATGGGGCAGCACGGTGGAACAGGGGTTAGTGCATCTGCCTCACAATACGAAGGTCCTGAGTAGTCCTGAGTTCAATCCCGGGCTCGGGATCTTTCTGTGTGGAGTTTGCATGTTCTCCCCGTGACTGCGTGGGTTCCCTCCGGGTACTCCGGCTTCCTCCCACCTCCAAAGACATGCACCTGGGGATAGGTTGATTGGCAACACTAAATTGGCCCTAGTGTGTGAATGTGAGTGTGAATGTTGTCTGTCTATCTGTGTTGGCCCTGTGAGGAGGTGGCGACTTGTCCAGGGTGTACCCCGCCTTCCGCCCGATTGTAGCTGAGATAGGCTCCAGCGACCCCCCGCCACCCCAAAAGGGACAAGCGGTAGAAAATGGATGGATGGAAGTTTCATGTCTTCCTTGAGCACTATTCCCCGCACCGGTTTTGTTTTAGCAATCGAGGCTATTTAAATTGTCGCTATCCTTCTTTGTGGGGACATTGGTGATTGTCATGTCATATTCGGATGTACTTTGTGGACGCTGTCTGCTCCACACGCTGTAAGTCTTTGCCGTCGTCCAGCATTCTGTGTTTGTTTACTTTGCAGCCAGTTTACTTTTAGTTTGGTTTTGCATAGCCATCCCTCAGCTTCAATGCCTTTTCTTAGCGGCACTCGCCTTCTGTTTATTTTTGGTTTAAGCATTAGATACCTTTTTACCTGCACACTGCCTCCCGCTGTCGCCTGCATTATGTGATCATGACAAACCATGTTCCCGACATCTACAAAGCAATGAGCTACCTGCTGCCACATACTGATATGGAAGAGTATCACATGGTTACTCTGCCGAGTTCTTGACAGCGCGACACTCAACAACGGCACATTTGTAGATTATAATTACTGGTTTGTAAAAAATATTTTTAACCCAAATAGGTGAAATTACATACTCTCCCACGGCACACCAGACTGTATCTCACGGCACACTAGTGAAAAACACTGTTAGTTTCAGTATATCATTTTAACAGGTTGCCAGGAAGAAGTCATCTGTCCAAACCCAAATGAATGTTTCACACACTAGCTCCCTCCACTGGTCACGTTGAGTAATACTTACTCCACCGATGGCAGGTGAGCTTTTACTAAAAAAATAAGACGTTCTTCGCCACACAGCACGTCTGGTTAGTATGGAATGTTTATCGAATCGGTCGAGTAATTTTTGCATATTTTTTATAACATTGTGGTTCTTTAAAATAAAATAAAACAACGACCTATATAGTGCAATTTAAAGAGTGAAATAAGCCAGAAGATCGATGCTCAAAAACGTCTGAATTCACCACAATGAGCCCCATTTTACGTTCAGCAACACGGGTGCACCTTTCGATCAAAATAACATATTAGCAGTATATAAATTATAGAGAATAACTATTAAAAAGTTGTCTTGTTAACGTTTAAAAAAAAAAAAAAAAAAAGAACAATCAATTACATTTTAAAAGGCTGGCCATTTTTTAATACAATCCAAGCCAGGGGTCCTCAACCTTTTTTGCACCAGGGACCGGTTTAATGTAGGCATTGGTAGGTCGTGAGTTCAAACCCCGGCCGAGTCATACCAAAGACTATAAAAATGGGACCCATTGCCTCCCTGCTTGGCACTCAGCATCAAGAATTGGAATTGGGGGTTAAATCACCAACAATAATTCCCGGGTGCGGCCACCGCTGCTGCTCACTGCTCCCCTCACCTCCCAGGGGGTGAGGGTGATGGGTCAAATGCAGAGGATTATCTCACCACACCTAGTGTGTGTGTGACAATCATTGGTACTTTAACTTTAACTTATTATTTTCACGGACCGGCCTTCCACGTGTGGCAGATAAATATAGCAAATAAGTGCATGGAAAATTAATAAATGAAAAAACCCACCATAACATTCAATTAGTGGGAGCCCCTGGACTTTTCCCTTTGCAAAAAAACTCTCCATAAACTTTAGTTTTTTTCTCATTTTTGCTAGCAGTGGGCTTTTTTTTTTGGCTTTAGTATCTGATGGTTTATAGGTGATACATCACATTTAAGGACAAGAGCAAGGATATACAGTATAAGAAAGCTAGAAATACTTGACATTAGTTCTAGAAGATTTCTGTGGATTACTATTTCCATTCTAAAAGTTCTGTATTCATATTTTGTGCAATATTTGATACATAAATACACTAATGTTAGCTTTTTAGGTCCAATTTTCCATGCGTAAATACATCCGTTATTGCTATTGTGTAATAGGACGATGTGCAATAATACCAGCACTTTAACTTAGCAAAAGGAGATGTGTATTTTTTTCCTTCAGCACGATTATTTTATTTTTTTAATTTAGCACTTGTCCTTCTGCCTTATGCACTTTAACTACTATGGTCACTTTGTTCCTGATCTGCCCTGATCTTTCGTCATCAACCTGCTGCGGACTGCAGACAGAACCTAGCTTTTGGCTACGATTTGGCACCTTTAGATTTGATATATGTTTATTAATGTGCATTGTCCCATGTAACAAAGATGTAACAAATATAGCAAATGGCACTTCCTATCAGGAGTTGTATAATACATCTATGATCAGGCTTATAGGTGTGTCTGGTGGGACTGGCAAAAGTTAAGTATGAGGAAATGCGGTCGGTTATAAATTATTTAAGGTCTCTGTGCGGCCCGGTAGCAAATGTGTCACGGATCGGTAGTTGGGGATCAGTGATCCAGGCCTTGTAGCAACATTTTGTTTTACTTTTTCTGTTAAACGAAAATTATCTACAAATTGTCTAACAATGCTTCTGAGTTCTCTTTTAAGAATAAGAAGCTACAGTAGGTAAGGTTGAATTTTTTGCCTCATTCATGTGAGAATTCTGCGTGTGACTGCAGCATTAGGAGTGGTACTATCCAGGACGAGCTGTAGTGTGCTCAAAACAACCACCAGGTAGCATCTGTGAGCAGATAAGTGAAAAAGAGATGATGCAGTATTATCAGGTCGTTAGTGCATTCTTCACTCACGCTTAATGTGAACACTGAGGCAAATATAAGACCTTCCATCCATACATTTTCTACCGCTTGTCCCTTATCTTCTGTAATAGTGAGTTATCCCTCTTTTTAAAAATAACCGCTCTCTATAGACTTCAGTCATGAGCCCCATTTTTCAAAACTTGGCCAGCTAAAACTCAACTGGCTGCAAAACCAAACACCACCAGAGACGAAAATGTGCTCGCTTTAAATAGCTTCTCTAATTAGTTTGAGTCTTTTGAGTTGAGCCACGGTGTATTAATGTATTTACAACAACGCTGGTGGGGCCACACTATCAATCATTGAGCCAAAAAACCCCAACAAAAAAACTCCCTTACGCATTATTTCAATGTATTATTTATTCCCCTCCCTTTTGTCCAAATGCACTATTGACAAAGATACACCCTGTACACATGTTCATCAGACATGGCTGCATTTATAATATCTTGCAGACTTGCATTGGGGACATCAGATCAGACAACTTGTGGGTACAGCAGAACTTGTAGTGCGTTTATTGCATCATAAAGCATACATTAAAAGGACAGGTAGTGCAAACATACTCAAATATACCTGAGCAGGTATCCTAAAGTCTCAGCTTCTGCCTCCACAATGCTCAACTTTATATATTGCATTAAGGACATTTAAGAAAATGTGCTTTGGGTTTTTCCAGACAATTGTGACCATTATTTGGAAAAACAGTTACAATTTTGTTTAATTGAAAGAAGGTGCTGTGGTCGCTCTGCTCTGTCTTGTGAAGAGAAACTACAGGTGAAACTCAAAAAAATGAGAATATCGTGCAAAGGTTTGTTTATACCAGTCATTAAATTAACAAGGTGAAACTAATATATGACAGGCTCATAACATGCAACTGAATATATTTTAGGACTTCTCTTGATATGATTTTGATGATTATGGGTTGCAATTTATGGAAACATCGACTTGAACATTTCAGAAATTGTGGGGTTTTCAAAAACTGTAAACCATGATCATCAAAACTGTAACAAATAAAAGCTTGACATATTTCACATTGTATGTAATGAGTTTAAATTAGGGGTGCACAAAAAAAACGATTTATAACTGGATCGCTACTTTTATTGCTGCCGACACTAAATCGATTCAGAATTTTCAAAAATCCATTTAAAAAAAAAAGTTTTTAGGATAAAAATAATTTTTTAAAATACGTTTTAAGGCATTCTCCGTGCAACCAGAAGGAGTTTTTCTTTTTTTTTTTAAAGTTTCATTATAATTATTGTACCAAATAATACAATTCTGAATCGAATTATCACCCCAGGAATCGTAAAGAATCGTTAGGTGCCGAAAGATTCGCATGCCTAGTTTATATCACATTTTAGTTTCACATTTGAAGTTAAATTGCAGAAATGGTCTTTCACATGACATTAAAATGGTTTGAGTTTCACCTGTATGCTGCAAAACTCAATGCAAATATTAGCAGCAGATTTTACATGATTGCAGTATATCATTCTGAAGAGAACAGTGCACAAAGCATGCGTTCTGTGGTGTCCATTATAGATTTATGTGCTGAGACTTCTCTGCATTATATGCAGCATGATTATAACAATAATAATAATTATAATAATATCTGCATATACAATCTGCACACTGAAGCTTTGATTATGTGATTGGTTACATAGGCTGTTGTGAGGATGGTCCTGCAAAGAAAGCCCTTCTAGTGGAACATCCATATACAGCAATTATGTCATGCATTTTTACTATTTACAATAATTGCTGCGTCAAGTTGATCAGTTTTACATGATGATTGCATGCACTTGTGGAAGTACAATTAGCCAAGGCGGCAAAACAAACGGAAATCAAATAAATAAAAACTGCAACTTTTTGATGAAGCTGTTATATGTTTATACTGTAAAATTATTGTAAGTTGATATTTTGTATTTCAAATGCTGCACTTGTATTATTTCCAGGTGGTAGAGAACCTTGTAATAAATGAAACATACCACAAGAGGTCGTACTCCTAGCAGGTAGTAGTAGAGCTGGACAACTGTCAAGTTCATACCAAAAAGGCAAAATAACTCTACAGTAAGTTCACTGGGGAGTATCAACCTGACTATTATTACATTTGATCACATTATAGTCTTTAAATAAGATATGGTCATCTGCTTTTGATGATATACGGTATATTTCAAGTCATAAAAATAAAGTGTACAAAATGAATGAAGAAGGTAGTTATGGTGAGAGTTAATGTTTTTACTCTCCAAATAGAAAAGCTACAACTAAGAGTCGTTCATAGTAAAGTAGGTCGAAAGGAGCGTTCAAGTCTATAAATTCCATCTCTGGAGTTAGGAAACGACAGCTCATTTTAAAAGTGACTTGCAGTTTTTATCTGTTGATGGTATACAATTTTTGGTATGTATTGTACTTTCAAGCATTTAAATAATAATAGTAATGACATTAAAAACCCCCGAATAAAAACACACATTTTCGTTCATACTTAATTGGAAGTTTGGAGTTTAATCACATAACTGTGGCGATAATGCAAAAAGGCTGTTGATTGGCCACTTTGTGCTTGTCATGCATTACCGTGTGATCAGCTACTACAGTATATTAGTCCAGATATGAACTTGATATATTAGTTTATATAAAACAAAACAAAAAAAGCTACGGAATATTCGAAGGAAATAAAGCCACTTCACTGTGTTGCCAACTGACAACTAGACATATTTGTGCCTTTTTCAGGAAACATTTGGTTCAAGTGGAATGTCAGCTCACAGTAGAGCTGTAGAGATGGAAGACAGAGAAATACGTTGCTCAGAGGGATGGACCCTTTTCATATATGACAACTTTGCTACACTATTTAACTAACTGATCACTAACACAGACTGACCTTTATAAGCATGTCATTTGATGAAGATAAGTGCTGAATCACCTTGCTCGCATCAAGGTCGGCCACCTCTGAGGAGGACGCGTGGGCTGGCTCAGCTTTGCCAGGTGAAGGGCGGAGGAGAGTGGTCGTGACTTTCATCAGCAGGCGTGATCGGAGAGGTGGCGTGCAATGTCTGCTCTGCTGTGCTGTGTTCAGGTATGTATTGTGCAGCTGTAGAAAGCGACCCTGAGTAGTCACGTGGCGTTGGGACCAGGGGGCAACCCCCTAGGGGGCAGCACTGAGGTGAAGGCGCGCTCTCAATGATGGGGCTTCCCTCATCCCCCTAGGATGTGGCTGCACCCTTTCCATCCAATCGCTCGGACTTGAGGATGGAGAGACGAGGGCCTGCTGCAGCTGCTGCCCCCTGGTGGTGCCCTTGTCCCTGTGCTGTGTAGCCTCAGCCAACAACTAGGCTACCTAAAAAGATAGCAAACATTACTAATCCTTGCTTTCAAATGTTACACCAGTGAGAGGATGACCGTTTTAGCTCACCGTTGTCAAAGGGAAGGATCACTCGATCAACTCCTGAGTCTCAGAAAACTATACGATACATTTGAAGTGTTAAAAATGTTTTCCATCAATGCTGCATGACGTCACCTGTGTACATTACCTGCTGGCTGGAGTTAGCAGATGGTGGGGTGATGACGCTTTGGTCCTGTACGGGGTTGACTGGGGCAGAACAAGGAAGGTGTGTAGCACGCCAATAAATGTCCAAATACTCAGCCAGATGTTCACATGCATCTTCCAGCTGGTTCTCATCCAGGATGACGTCAAACATTTCCTGATGAGTCAAAGACGAGATCATTGCATGAAAGATATCTCCTTTTAATAATAAAACAAAGTCTCTTATTTAAATTTATTGGGCAAGGAACCATATCCCAGCTGCACTGGGGTGAAAGTCAGGGTATACCCTGGACAAGTCGCCACTTCATCGCAGGGCATTTTGCACTCGGCGAGTCTAAAAAAATCAGTGTGCGAATCAATCAACATAAAAGATGTTTAGCAGACTCACAGATAAATGTATAATTTATATTTTAATAGGGATTTCAATTAATTGTTTACTCACTTTAGATTAGATAAAGTTAGAGTTAAAAAGTTAAAGTTCCAACGATAGTCACACACACACTAGGTGTGGTGAAATTATCCTCTGCATTTGACCCATCCCCATGTTCACCCCCTGGGAATAATTTGGTGATTTAACCCCCAATTCCAACCCTTGACGCTGAGTGCCAAGCAGGGAGGCAATGGGTCCCATTTTTATAGTCTTTGGTATGACTCAGCCGGGGTTTGAACTCATGACCTTCCAGTCTCAGGGTGGACACTCTAACCACAAGGCTACTGAGCAGGTGGGTAGCGCTCCAAAACTGAAATCAACATCTGTGTCCGCGAGCCACCCGCGTAAAGAGAACGGTGTCACTACCGCAACTCTGTTCAGTTCTCCATTCCGCAGCCATTTGCGGCTTCTGGTCCAATAGTCGTCCGCAATCTTGTCTTTACAATCGCCCCCAAGCAGCTCACAACACGTCATGTTTACATGGCTAAAAAGTGTCTAGTGAGGAAGTGCAGTGCGGCATAGGGTCAGCGTCAAAGTTGGTAACAATCATGGCGCTCTGAAGTCAAGTGAGCGCCTTTTGACCAATCCTTAAGTAAATTGCCTGAAACCGGGTTGGCCAAACCCTCTCTATACACGGCTCTGACATCCATGAGATGTTACTGACACCTAGTGACCAGTCAGTATAGACTACTACATACCACCATGTGTTTGAAGCAGATTCGACTGTAAAATTCTTTAGTCAAAAACAGGCCCTAAGATATACACTTGAACTCACAATTTGGTCAGGGTCTGAATATTTTTGGGCATAAATGTACCGTGAATTGTATATTACAACACATGCATGAGGGAGGTGTTTTAGAGTGAAGTAACGTACAGGCGGACACTGGGCAAGCTTGTCCCCCGCCATCATCTGGACGTTGAGGTGTTTGCTCTGCGATTTGCCTCGAGATTTGATCAGCCTCTGTAGAACCTGACAATCAAAGTCGCACAAAAGAGTAGGTAGTAAGTACAGTAGAGACTCTTAAGCACATTTGTCAAATACATAGTCAAAGGTAAAATACACTCCAGAGACCCCCTAGAGGCTATGAGGAGAATAATTACAGTACACTTAATTGTGTGAGGGTCTGTGATCTTTTAACAAAGCGAGACATCATTGCAACCAATGTTCCCTCTAATTTTTCATGTGTCTGATGCAAATGCAAAAACTTCCTGAGCATTTAGTGAAGCACATGTGAGCAACATCAGACATGCACACTGAGGCCATATCAGCAGCACACCTGTCCCAAACCTGACCTACTAACAAGTTAAATGTTTTATTATAATAATCATATGAGAGCAGTTATTTTCATGAGATTATTTTCTAATGTAAGTGATTTGGCTTACTTACAATTAAAATAACAAAAAAGTATTATTTTTCATGAGCTGTGTACTAGTATTGTATGCCAGAGATCATATTTAGTTCCCCTTAAAACATTCTCATGTTGCACAATGAGATGTAAGCATGGGATAAAGTGTACATCCCTTTAACTTTATGTCTGTAAAATATATATTTTTATTAGCATTTATTTAATCTAGTAACAGTATTTCATGATTATTATCCATAAATCAACACTCTTAATAAATGACAGTAGAATAAGCACACATCAGATTAAGGAGTAATAGTATAAGACCTGGCATTTACACTTTTTTTTTTTGGCATTTTCCGATTTTTTGTGTGGCCATAAACGCATCATTGGCTAAGTGCCATGAGTGCCTGTGTTGGTGCAGGTGAGAGAGAGAAAGAGCGGCTGCTGACAGAGAGTTGGTTTTGGCCTGGTTTGTACGGCAGACAATGGCCAGTTTTGGTGTGGTTACAGCCGAATATAAACAATTTTGCTCAACAAAATGATCAATGGAAATTCTGTCATCCTTAACAGACGTTACAATAATTGAAGAGTGTTGACAAACATTGTTTTATCTGTTGTGGCCGCTTGTTATCACCTGTCACTCACAGTTGCATTCCAAAATCATACAGAACAAATTATGTGTTTATTTTGTTTACAGTTCAGATGGGATTTGATTTTGTGCGCGACAAAGATTTGCTGTGCGCAGGATGCGTGAACAGTGTGCAATTGCGCACTTTAGAGGAAACATTGATTGCCACATCATTGCTTTCCTGTCCATGACTGCATTTTTAGATCTAGACTTAAACTAGACTTAACTATCACAGTTTTAAACAAGGGACTTCTCAAAACATGGTGTCAAATGTATGGGTAGGTTGGCGCTTTACTTTGGGCGATGACACTTTGACGTAGACGATGATGGGGGCCAGCGAGGTTTTGAGAAGCTGTGCAGGGT